>NC_137512.1:26247500-26250000 GCF_041902795.1 Electrophorus electricus | reverse complement strand
GACACGCTAAACACCCTAACTCACACACACACACTCACACACCCCCTGTGTGTGGACACTTCGTTGTCTGGTTCTGTGTTCTGATTGTTCTATGATATGCGCTGTGAGCTGTGAGGGTTAGGGTTAGGGTTAGTGGTTAGTGGTTAGTGTTAGGGTTAAGGTTAGGGTTAGGGTTAGGGGTTAGGGTTATGGTTAGGCTGTTATGGATAGGGTTAGTGTTAGGGTTAGGGGTTGGGGGTTTGGGATAGAGTTATGGGTTAGGGGTTAGGGTTAGGGTTAGGGGTTAAGGTTAGGGTTAGGGTTAGGGTTAGAGGTTAGGGGTTAGGGTTAGGTTAGGATTAGGGGTTAAGGTTAGTGTTAGGGTTAGGGATAGGATTAGGGTTAGGGGTTAGGGTTATGGTTAGTGTTATGTGTTATGGATAGGGTTAGTGTTAGGGTTAGGGGTTAGGGTTAGGGTTAGGGGTTAGGGGTTAGGGTTAGGGTTGGGGGTTAGGCTTATGGTTAGTGTTAGGGTGTTATGGATAGGGTTAGTGTTAGGGTTAGGGGTTAGGGTTAGGGTTAGGGTTAGAGGTTAGGGGTTAGGGTTAGGTTAGGATTAGGGGTTAAGGTTAGTGTTAGGGTTAGGGGTTGGGGGTTAGGGATAGGATTAGGGTTAGGGGTTAGGGTTATGGTTAGTGTTAGTGTGTTATGGATAGGGTTAGTGTTAGGGTTAGGGGTTAGGGGTTAGGGTTAGGGTTGGGGGTTAGGGTTATGGTTAGTGTTAGGGTGTTATGGATAGGGTTAGTGTTAGGGTTAGGGGTTAGGGTTAGAGGTTAGGGGTTAGGGTTAGGTTAGGATTAGGGGTTAAGGTTAGTGTTAGGGTTAGGGGTTGGGGGTTAGGGATAGGATTAGGGTTAGGGTTAGAGGTTAGGGGTTAGGGGTTAGGGTTATGGTTAGGGTGAGATGTTAGGGTTATGGTTAGTGTTAGTGTGTTATGGATAGGGTTAGTGTTAGGTTAGGGGTTAGGGTTGAGGTTGGGGTTAGGGTAGGTTAGGATAGGGTAAGGTTAGTGTTAGGGTTAGGGGTTGGGGGTTAGGATAGGATTAGGGTTAGGGTTAGAGGTTAGGGGTTAGGGGTTAGGTTATGGTTAGGGTGAGGGGTTAGGGTTATGGTTAGTGTTAGTGTGTTATGGATAGGGTTAGTGTTAGGGTTAGGGGTTAGGGTTAAGGTTAGGGTTAGGGTTAGGGATTAGGGTTAGGGTTGGGGGTTAGGGTTAGGGTTAGGGTTAGGGTTGGGGGTTAGGGTTAGGGGTTAGGGTTGGGGGTTAGGGTTAGGGTTAGTGGTTAGGGTTAGGGTTAGGGTTAGGGTTAGGGTTAGGGGTTAGGGTTAGGGTTGGGGGTTAGGGTTAGGATTAGGGTTGGGGGTTAGGGTTAGGGTTAGGGGTTAGGGTTAGGATCCCGTTTATTTTGATGACGACGAGATCCCGGGTGAGTGCTGAGAGTCTGCCTGTCTTGACCTATGCTGCAAGGGAGTGGCCTGCAGCGCAAGGCGTGAGTAGGCAGAGTGAATGCACAGACCATCCATGGCACTCAGTGTGAACTTAAGTGCAACTGCGAGCTCCGTATTGCTTGCGTGAGCCTTGGGAGCCGCCGAGAAGGTTCTGTGTCTGTGTGTTCCTCCAGGGTCACCCCACCAGTGCCTGTGGCTATCTCGCAAGCCACCCAGCCTGATCCTGCTCCCAGCGTGAGAGATGCCACCTGTCCTGATCCTGGTTCTGCTCCCGGCGTGAGAGACACCGCCCGTCATGATCCTGTTTTTTTCTAGCATGAGAGATGTCACCCATCTTGATCCTGATCCTGATCCTGGCGTTAGAGACGCCGCCCGTCCTGAGCCTGTTCCGGTTCCCAGCATAGTGGATGTCGCCTGTCCTGTTACCAGGTCTGTTCCTGTAGCCGCGTCTCTGGACCCACCAGTTCCTGTTCCTGGAGTGGAGGGAGCCACTCCACGTATCCCCATGCCTTGTGCCAAGTCCGTCCCCCTGGTCACTCCTCAAAGCTCTCCTGTGTCTCCTGCTGCCTCGGCTCCTGGGTTCCGGCCCGTCCGGTTCCTGTCTCTGTTGCTGCCTGCTCCTACTGCCTCGTGGTTTTTGCCTTCTCCGTTGCCTGGTTTGGTTTTTGCTCCTGTTGTGTTCTTTGTCCCTGTGCCCGTTTCTGTGCCCGTTCTGGTTTCCGTGTCTCCCTTTGTTTCTGTCCCTGTGCGCATCCGTGTGTCCTTTCCGGTGCTTGTGTCCGTTTTTGTTCCTGTTCCTTTGTCCCTGGCCTGGTTTGTTTTGCGTTTTTGTTTTCTTCGTCCTTTTGTGCCTCCGGTCGTACCTCGTCGTTTGTCGTCGTTTGTTGTTTCTCCTCAGCCTCGCTCCCAGGACCTTTTTCGTCCTCAGTCAGTTCTGTTGTTGGTTCTGCTTCCGCGTCTGCTCCTGCTGCTGCTGCTGCTGTTTCTGTTCCTGTTGCTTCTTTTCCTGTCG
>NC_137512.1:26240000-26242500 GCF_041902795.1 Electrophorus electricus | reverse complement strand
TTCAGAACCACTGGCTTTAAAAGACAGATTACAGTGTGTGTGGTTCAGAATCAATCATTTTAAAACACATATTACAGTGTGTGGTTCAGAACCGCTATTCTTAAAACACAAATTACAGAGTGTGTGGTTCAGAATCACTCATTTTAAGACACTGATTACAGTGTGTGTGGTTCAGAACCACTTTGGATTAAAGCAGCAGTTTCCAGTCCCAGGCTGGTTTATCACGTCTGACTGATCTTACAGGGTTTGATAATCATGGAAACAGTTGAGCATGTTAAAACCACGGGTGTGTGGGGCGGCAGAAGGTCTGGAGCTACTGGTTCTGGTGAGTCATGAGTAGGAAGGTTCTGAAACCACACCAGGTCCTGAGGGCTTGTACAGACACTGACATTGAATTACCATGTAATTAATATGTTCTTGCAAGGAAATGCAACGAAGCAGATGCGCACACAGGCGCACACGCATGCGAACACACACACACACACACACACACACACACACACACACACACACACACACACACACTTTCAAGTAATTTGTTGTGTAATGTTAAAGATGAAGTCTAGTACCAAGACTGAAAATGATCAAAATGAGTATGAAGTGTAGAGGTACAATAAAGTACAATAAATAAAAAACAGTACACTGTTCTGCAGTCAGTACAGGGCCCCAGTACACTGTTCTCCAGTCAGTACAGGGCTCCAGTACACTGTTCTCCAGTCAGTACAGGGCTCCAGTACACTGTTCTCCAGTCAGTACAGGGCTCCAGTACCCTGTTCTCCAGTCAGTACAGGGCTCCAGTATACTGTTCTCCAGTCAGTACAGGGCTCCAGTACACTGTTCTCCAGTCAGTACAGGGCTCCAGTATACTGTTCTCCAGTCAGTACAGGGCTCCAGTATACTGTTCTCCAGTCAGTACAGGGCTCCAGTACACTGTTCTCCAGTCAGTACAGGGCCCCAGTACACTGTTCTCCAGTCAGTACAGGGCTCCAGTATACTGTTCTCCAGTCAGTACAGGGCTCCAGTACACTGTTCTCCAGTCAGTACAGGGCTCCAGTATACTGTTCTCCAGTCAGTACAGGGCCCCAGTACACTGTTCTCCAGTCAGATCTTGCAGTTCTTGCAGTCCTGTGGGTATTCAGGCCTGTTAACCAGTAGCAGCCTGCTAACCAGTAGCAGCCTGCTAACCAGTAGCAGCCTGTTAACCAGCAGCAGCCTGCTAACCAGCAGCAGCCTGTTAACCAGCAGCAGCCTGCTAACCAGCAGCAGCCTGCTAACCAGTAGTAGCCTGTTAACCAGCAGCAGCCTGCTAACCAGCAGCAGCCTGTTAACCAGCAGCAGCCTGCTAACCAGCAGCAGCCTGCTAACCAGCAGCAGCCTGCTAACCAGTAGTAGCCTGTTAACCAGTAGCAGCCTGCTAACCAGCAGCAGCCTGCTAACCAGCAGCAGCCTGCTAACCAGTAGTAGCCTGTTAACCAGCAGCAGCCTGCTAACCAGCAGCAGCCTGCTAACCAGCAGCAGCCTGCTAACCAGCAGTAGCCTGTTAACCAGCAGCAGCCTGCTAACCAGCAGCAGCCTGTTAACCAGCAGCAGCCTGCTAACCAGCAGCAGCCTGCTATCCAGTAGTAGCCTGCTAACCAGTAGTAGCCTGTTAACCAGCAGCAGCCTGCTAACCAGCAGCAGCCTGCTAACCAGTAGCAGCCTGTTAACCAGTAGCAGCCTGCTAACCAGCAGCAGCCTGCTAACCAGCAGCAGCCTGCTAACCAGCAGCAGCCTGTTAACCAGCAGCAGCCTGCTAACCAGTAGCAGCCTGTTAACCAGTAGCAGCCTGCTAGCCAGTAGCAGCCTGTTAACCAGCAGCAGCCTGCTAACCAGCAGCAGCCTGCTAACCAGCAGCAGCCTGCTATCCAGTAGTAGCCTGCTAACCAGTAGTAGCCTGTTAACCAGCAGCAGCCTGCTAGCCAGTAGCAGCCTGTTAACCAGTAGCAGCCTGCTAACCAGCAGCAGCCTGCTATCCAGTAGTAGCCTGCTAACCAGTAGTAGCCTGCTAACCAGCAGCAGCCTGCTATCCAGTAGTAGCCTGCTAACCAGTAGTAGCCTGTTAACCAGCAGCAGCCTGCTAACCAGCAGCAGCCTGCTAACCAGTAGTAGCCTGTTAACCAGTAGCAGCCTGCTAACCAGTAGCAGCCTGCTAACCAGCAGCAGCCTGCTAACCAGCAGCAGCCTGTTAACCAGCAGCAGCCTGCTAACCAGTAGCAGCCTGTTAACCAGTAGCAGCCTGCTAGCCAGTAGCAGCCTGTTGTCCACACAGTTTTGTAGTGAGACCTTGGTGAGAGACAATAGGAAAAGTCTACTGGGATCAGAATATAGTTGTGTGACCAATTACAGTCAACAAGCACTATAAATATTACCTTAAAATCTGAGATACTGGGACACTGTAGCAATCTTACTGGGATTTGAAATGAAGGGTTTTTCTTCAGATGTGTAGCTGACAGTACTGACC
>NC_137512.1:26232500-26235000 GCF_041902795.1 Electrophorus electricus | reverse complement strand
CTTATTTTTAGGCCCCTCTCAGGTGAGCAAATTCTGCCTGTTTATCTGCTGTACTCTGTTACAAAGCTTTTCCTTGTTTCATTCTGGAACACATTTTGTTAGCATTTAAGCATTTTTACATTCATCTGAGCAAATCTACAACAGAATATTAAGTAAGAGATTTTAAGGGTAACACGCTGACACACAAACACACAGCACAGTTTTCAAACAGATCTTTCTGTGTTTTCCTATGCTAATGTAGTTTGTTGAGATGTTGAGGTTAGTGATATCAAGTTCAAGTTCGGTTTATTCATCACATACATAGTCATACACAGCATAACGCGCAGTGTGTGTGTTAGTTCCATGCATAAAGGCGCCTTTGTGTTTGTGTGTGTGTGTGTGTGTCTATATGTGTCTAGAGAGCCAAATCACTGCACAGTTGTTTTACCTGCCCTAACATTCCTGATCCTGTTCCTGAATATCTGGATAATTAGGTGATGTGTTTAACTGGTTGTGTTAGAGTGTGATTCTCTGCCCCTGGGGTTAAGCCCCTCCCCCTCTCACACTAACACAGCTTTTCTCTGCCCCTGGGGTTAAGCCCCTCCCCCTCTCACACTAACACAGCTTTTCTCCAGCCCTGGGGTTAAGCCCCTCCCCCTCACACTAACACAGCTTTTCTCCGCCCCTGGGGTTAAACCCCTCCCCCTCTCACACTAATACAGCTTTTCTCCACCCCTGGGGTTAAGCCCCTCCCCCTCTCACACTAACACAGCTTTTCTCCAGCCCTGGGGTTAAGCCCCTCCCCTTCTCACACTAACACATCTTTTCTCCACCCCTGGAGTTAAGCCCCTCCTCCTCACCCACTAACGAGGCTTTCCAAGGAGAATCCCCACTGAAAGTGTCATTTTGTTAGTTACTTCCTGTTTCGATATCATTGTGAGCCAAACACGTCACTAGCACTGAGACATTAATATGTAAATGAGAACCTGCTACAGTGTATCTACAGTCCAGGCAGCGTGCCAGCTGCTTGCGTTCTACTGGTTGGTGGTGCGACGGAGTATTGGGATTATGGTGAACAGATAATTTGTTACTTTTATTTTAACATAAGGCTTTTGAAGAGTTAGTTTCTGCCTTTCAGAACAAACCACAAATTACAAAAAACCTACAGCTGCTGACTGAGAGCCACTAAAGGCTTTAAAACTAGTTAATCTGAGCAGCTCTTCCCTAATCTCTATACATTATAGGCCCTGCAGACACTACACATGAGTTATAGATCTACATGTTATAGATCTACGTGTTATAGATCTATGTTATTAGATCTATGTGTTATTAGATCTACATGTTATTAGATCTATGTGTTATTAGATCTACATGTTATAGATCTACGTGTTATAGATCTGTGTTATTAGAGCTACATATTATTAGAGCTATGTGTTATTAGATCTACATGTTATTAGATCTATGTGTTATTAGATCTACATGTTATTAGATCTATGTGTTATTAGAGCTACATATTATTAGAGCTATGTGTTATTAGATCTATGCATTATTAGATGTATGTGTTATAGATCTATGAGTTATAGATCTACATGTTATTAGATCTATGCGTTATTAGATCTACATGTTATTAGATCTATGCGTTATTAGATCTACATGTTATTAGATGTATGTGTTATTAGATCTATGCGTTATTAGATCTATGCATTATTAGATCTATGTGTTATTAGAGCTACATATTATTAGAGCTATGTGTTATAGAGCTATGCATTATTAGATCTATGTTTTATAGAGCTATGCATTATTAGATCTATGCATTATTAGATCTATGTTTTATAGAGCTATGCATTATTAGATCTGTGTGTTATAGAGCTATGCATTATTAGATCTATGCATTATTAGATCTATGCATTATTAGATCTATGTGTTATTAGAGCTACATATTATTAGAGCTATGTGTTATTAGATCTATGCATTATTAGATGTATGTGTTATTAGCTCTACATGTTTTAGATCTATGTGTTATAGATCTATGTGTTATAGATCTATGAGTTATAGATCTACATGTTATTAGAGCTATGTGTTATAGATCTATGTGTTATAGATCTATGAGTTATAGATCTACATGTTATAGAGCTATGCATTATTAGAGCTATGTGTTATTAGATCTATGAGTTATAGATCTATGTGTTATAGATCTATGTGTTATAGCTCTATGTGTTATAGCTCTACGTGTTATAATTTTGCTGACTGCAACCTTGTTTTTCATACTCTCCTTTTTTCTCTCCATCTCATTTTCAAACAGGACTCCGGATCTCTGTTTGCATTTATAGAACAGAGCGATAATCTAATCCAAAATTCCATGCACTTTGGAAAGCTCCACACTATCTGGGATTATCATATATCGCCAGCTACTCTTTAACTGGGGCATTTTGTCAATGAAATAACAGCGCTGACTGCTGGTTTTTGCTGACGGATGGTAGTGTCTGTGTTGACACATGCGTTGTGTCTGACTGGGAGTCTC
>NC_137512.1:26172500-26227500 GCF_041902795.1 Electrophorus electricus | reverse complement strand
TTATGTATTGAAAAAAATCTCAAAAAATCTCAAAAAACAGCCACGTCAGTCTGAAACAACCTAGTTTATAGCATGAGAACCTTTATCATTATATATCATTACACCTCTATATCCTAAACCTTTACCATTAGATAACATTACACCTCTATATCCTAAACCTTTACCATTAGATAAGATAACACCTTTATATCCTAAACCTTTACCATTAGATATCATTACACCTCTATATCCTAAACCTTTATCATTATATATCATTACACCTCTATATCCTAAACCTTTACCATTAGATAACATAACACCTCTATATCCTAAACCTTTACCATTAGATAACATAACACCTCTATATCCTAAACCTTTACCATTATATAACATTACACCTCTATATCCTAAACCTTTACCATTATATATCATTACACCTCTATATCCTAAACCTTTATCATTATATATCATTACACCTCTATATCCTAAACCTTTACCATTAGATAACATTACACCTCTATATCCTAAACCTTTACCAATAGATATCATTACACCTCTATATCCTAAACCTTTACCATTAGATATCATTACACCTCTATATCCTAAACCTTTACCATTATATATCATTACACCTCTATATCCTAAACCTTTACCATTAGATAACATTACACCTCTATATCCTAAACCTTTACCATTAGATAACATTACACCTCTATATCCTAAACCTTTACCATTAGATATCATTACACCTCTATATCCTAAACCTTTACCATTAGATATAATTACACCTCTATATCCTAAACCTTTACCATTAGATATCATTACACCTCTATATCCTAAACCTTTACCATTATATATCATTACACCTCTATATCCTAAACCTTTACCATTATATATCATTACACCTCTATATCCTAAACCTTTACCATTAGATATCATTACACCTCTATATCCTAAACCTTTACCATTATATAACATAACACCTCTATATCCTAAACCTTTACCATTAGATAACATTACACCTCTATATCCTAAACCTTTACCATTAGATAACATTACACCTCTATATCCTAAACCTTTACCATTATATGACATAACACCTCTATATCCTAAACCTTTACCATTATATAACATTACACCTCTATATCCTAAACCTTTACCATTAGATAACATTACACCTCTATATCCTAAACCTTTACCATTAGATATCATTACACCTCTATATCCTAAACCTTTACCATTAGATATCATTACACCTCTATATCCTAAACCTTTACCATTAGATAACATTACACCTCTATATCCTAAACCTTTACCATTAGATATCATTACACCGCTATATCCTAAACCTTTACCATTAGATATCATTACACCTCTATATCCTATATCTGGATCCTGTAACTGATCTTCACCTCCCACTCTGCTCTGGGGTCAGCACTCTGTCTTGAGCTTGCCTGTGTCTTCTGTTCACGCTGTGAGCTCAGACTGACTTTAGAACAGTATGATGTTTTCAACAGAATGGGTGTTTATGTGTTTTATAAGTGTTGCAGATGCCCTCAAATGATGATATCTCCCTCACTCTCTCTCTCTCTCTCTCTCTCTCTCTCTCTCTCTCTCTCTCTCTCTCTCTCTCCCTCGCTCTCTCTCTCTTTCTCTCTCTCTTTGGTAGGCTGTCTGGTACTGATGGCCTTTATTTAGGCTTCTATATTGATCTCCTTTCACTTGCATGTTGACACACATACACACACACACACACACACAAAAATCAACTTACATGAATAAAGAATAAATAATAAAGTTTCATTAAAAAAAACCACAACAGAACAAAGGAAGAAGAGACCAAAGTCCTGAACCCACACACAAGCACACACTGTGACCAATCACAGAATAGCAGCTCTAACAGACTGTCCCACCATGTGCAGGTGTAGTGTTTGCCAAGGAGCACTCTCAACACCCTGACACACTGACACCAACAGCCTAAGTATGTGTGTGCTTGTGTGTGAAGCTGAACACATCTCACCTCCGTCTGAGTATGTCTCCGTGCCGTAGCCGTCCTGTAACCCATTAGTCCAAGTTCCCTGGTACTTGCCGCTGGTCCCGGTACTCTCCCGAATTCCATATCTGCCCTTAAATCCGTGCGTCCACTCACCCCTGTATGCCCACTTGCCCTTGGTCTCCACGCCCAGACCGTGGCGCTTGCCTTGTGCCCAGGTGCCCTGGTACGTGTTCCCACTGGGCCAGGTGTAGACGCCCAGCACCTCGAAGCCCTGCCTCCAGGATCCACCATACTCGCCCTGGCCCTTGGGGCCCGTGCAGATGCCGTGACCGTGGGCCTTCCCTTCCTCCCACCCGCCACAGTACGAGCCCCCATCGTCAAAGTTGAACCTGCCCCCAGTGGACATGCATGAAACAGGTTTTGGCAAAACCCCCAAATTTCAAAAAGAAAAGAAGAGGAACAGAAAAGAGGAGAAGGAACCAAAGAAATGGGTAGGGGAGGGGAGGGGTGTGGCCTGGGGTGTGGCCTGGCAGAGGGGTGTGGCCTGGGGTGGCAGAGGAGGGAACGCTCTGTTTCAACTGTTGAACACAGCGACGGGTGAAAAAGATGCTAAAAGAGAAAGAGAAAGTCTGATGGCTCCTGTCACTCCGAGCGGAGGCGATGCACACCCTCTCACACCATGGTCCTCATGGAATGCTGCATTATTCCCGATCCACTTTCCTGTGGCCGCGTTTCAGAGACAGGAGAATGCTTGCTCCTGCCATGCACCACTCCTGGTCACCACCAGCGCCGTGACGACGACCCCCTCCCCCAGGAGATCACGGCCTGATCCTCACAGTACCAGGCTCCGCCTAGAAACGCGAACCCCCGCGAGGAGAGCGGGAGGGTGGGCACAGGGTGGGCTCTCGCGACACTTGCACCCCTCCAGAGCCTCAGTGCCCAGCCACAACGCCCCTCATGGCGTGCACGCTGACGGAGAGAAGCAGAGCAGGAAAAACAGCGCAACAGAACCACACGGGAGGAGAGTGGGATGGGCTTGAGCGCTCAGCCAGAAGCAGTGCGGTCTCCTGAACACACGCAGGCAGGCATCGGCCACGGCGCTGACGTTCTTACTCCTCTGCCTAGCCTCCTGCTCCTCTGCGCTGACTCCTGCGCGGCTGCTGATGAGACAGACAGACCCCTCTCCCCGATGTCGCCCCCCTCTCTGAAGCGCACGGCACACCTGCTTCGCATGGATCGCTGCTGGTTTTCTCCTCTGTTGTCGTCTTATTCCTCCCCCTGTCCGTGTTCTCCAGTCGCGCACTCTCTCTCTCTCTCTCTCTCTCTTAGATCTGCTCATTGCAGGACTGTTCCATCCCAGCCAAACACCCCCTCCCCTGTACTGCCTCTCTTCCCCCACTTAAAGAGACAGGATCTCTGCTCTCACGCACTCTCTCTTCCTCTCTTTACTCTTAAAGACACAGGCACTGTGCTAACACACACCTTTTTCAAACTACGCAAGCCAGCGAGTGCTGCAGATGCTGCTTTTTCTAATTCTAACCGTAGACGCCACCTCAAAACCATCCCTCTTTGAAATGTCTGACTTTCTGCACACTCAAAAATAAGACATCAACTAATGACAGCTTATGGCAAGAGATTAACTGCGTTTGTGTTTAGTATGGAAATGAAAACCCAACTGTGTTTGTGTTTAGTGAGGATATGGAAAACGCAAATGCGTTTGTGTTTAGTGTGGGTATGGAAAACCCAACTGTATTTGTGTTTAGTGTGGGTATGTGTAGTGTGGCTAAGTGTAGTTTTTTTCATCACATTGAGAGGGTTACTGAAGCAATTGTTGATATGCACATATAGTCATTAATGTTTTTCCTTTGCATAATTTATGCACGTTTTTCATGATTTGGTCTTAGATCGAAGGAACAGGACAATTTAATAGAAAAAATGCATTTTTTATTTAAGGACAGATATTGTAAAGGAGGACATTTGATGTGATGTGCTGATTATGTATGTGTTTACCTGTGTGTACCTTTGTGTGTGTATGTACCTGTGTGTACCTGTTTTTGTGTGTGCACATACCTGTGTACCTGTAAGTGTATGTGTATCTGTGTAAGTGTATACTCATTTATCCCATCAGTTCCAGGTCTACTTATCAGACACACACACACACACCTCTCCATCTAACCAGCACACACACACACACACACACACACACACACACACACACACACACACACACACACACACACACTCACACACACACACACACACACCTCCCCATCTAACCAGCACACACACACGTCCAGGTAAAGAGGTCAAGCGGAAGTGCTGACCCATCACTGTTACTCTCACTGTATCTCCTGATGACAGCTGTTATCAAGATGAGCTCTTATCACATATACACTCACACACACACACACACACACGCACACCAAGTTAGGTGAGCTGATGGATCCAGTTCAGCTCATCTCACTTTGCTAAACTTGATTAGTATTAATGCAGGTCGGGGGAGTTTATGAGAATAGCCAAGCCTGCAGAGTGTGGGAGAGAGAGGGAGAGAGAGAGAGAGAGAGGGGGGGGGGAGATAATAGAGAGAGACAGAGTGAATGTGGGAGTGAGAGAGAGTGTGGGAGTGAGAGAGAGAGAGAGATAGAGGAGGGTGTGAAGTATGACAGGTGTTTTAGGAAGCAAAAGGCTTTTGTGCTTTTATAAACACATGAAATGAGACTATATGGCTATGAATGCCCAAGACATTAAACTCAAGTGTGGCTTTACCCCAGGGGCAGGAGTTCTCAGCATGGGGGGAGGGGACTCCAGGGTCTGTGGTACATCTGGGTGCCAATAACATCTCCTGCATGTGTGAGGTTTTATCTGGCATCCCAGCCACAGTCAGCTGTCCAAGTACGACCAGAGGCTGAGAATAAGCCAGCAGACATCTCAGCCATCTCAACCTGTCAGGCTCTGAATGCTATCACACACAAGATGACATAAGTAACAAAGCGTGTCTGTATGAACATGAAAGAACGCATGTCCTTATCAACATGCATGCACTGTCAGCGTGTTCCTTCAGTCCTGGAAGCACAAAATAACACGTTAACCCTTAAGAAAGGATTAGGTAAAATTTGCTAAGGTTTGCTAATGCTCAAAGTCTCCAGCACAAAAACTGCACCAGACAAGCGCTGCTCAAGAGAGCTAATCGCGCCCTCTGGTGGTGTTATGGGAACAGTGCAATACAGTACTAGATCAAATTCAAGTTATGACGCTAAAATAAATTATATATTGTCAGCAAAATTATATATTGTCAGCGTTCCGTGTCTTGTTATGATAAAAACGAGTATTTTTGTATTTTATTTACTGTTTATGTTTCAGGAAGCCTCGGATTATCTCATTTCGCTTTCTTAAAAGTGCTAATTAACACAAATGCATGATGTAGGTGTTGTTTATGAATTTAAACTTTTAACTTGTTTTTATTCGGTTTTGATCAGTCACGTTAAATGTTCACTGCGAAAGATACTTTAAAGAGAAGTATATGCACAAAAAGGCGAATTGGAATAAACCACAAAACACACTCAATACATCACTGCAGCCTTTTAATCTTGTGGAACCAGGAAAATAAGCACGATTGGAGAGTAACGGAATATTAGCGTGTGTCGTCCTTAACTTAAGGGTTTGGACCGCGAGACTTCATCCTAAACTCCGTAGTGTTCACGCGGGCGGCACGAGCGGGGCGGAGTGACGCGGCCGTTCCCGACGCTCCCGTGCACTCTCCTCCCCGTGAGTCCTCACAGCGACGCACGGGACACCGTGGCCCTCTGAACTCTATTTATAGGGGCTATGGGCTTACAGAAGAGCGCGTGTCGCCTTTACGCAGGCTTGAATTTCAGGTGTGATATCCACTGCCGTTAAGAGACTGACGTCACATCCACACGGTACATGTAACACGCTTCAGCCGTATATTTCACGCGTGCATGTATTCCAGATACGCGAGAGATCCTGTGCTGAGCTGAGTCTCAGCCCACGGCTCGTGCACGTTAGCGTTACAGACACACGCCGCGGCCAATCGCGTCACTGCGTGGGCAGGGTGCGTGCGTGGAGCGTGGGTGGCCTCGCAACACAACACGGCACTCTCACCTCGGGCCTGACAGCTGTTTACGGAGCGGAACGGTCTCGTGGAATTCACGAGACAGAACGATCCGTTTGTTTTCTCTCTAGAGTCGAACTACAGAACTGTTCGACTTCACGCGAGAGCTCGCTCGCTGGATGACGGTCCCACACGGTTTTAGCGGTAGCCACGCGGAGGACAGTGTCCGAGAAGTAGGATTTCCAAGCGTCCCGGCCGCTAAAATGGCACCGATACAGTGCTCGACGTCCCGCGCCAGGCAGAGCGGCGGAGGCTCCGCTCCATAACCGGCTGACGTGGGGTCCTCGAGCTGGGAAAGAAGACACGCCACGAGCTCCGCCGATTCTCCAACTCCGTAAACACACGGTCGCGTGCTTCGTTTCGTTAAACAACTTTTTCCACACTTGGAACTGTTTTATAGGAATAATGCAACCGCTTATTTATAAAACGAGGATGAACCAGTGCCGTTACTGCCGCGTGCTCTGCGTTAGGAGGGCGGGCACGCTGAGCCTCCTGCTCCAGTAGAGCGCTCGTGAATGTTCGTGTCTTTGGACGAGCCTGTGAGTCCGCGCAGTGTCCGACGTCCGTTCGCTCGCGCGGTTGAGATGGTGGAGGGTCGCGGCTCTGTGCAGAGGGAGGGCGTGTACCGCTGGTTCTCCGTGCTCAGCCCCGCGCAGCGCGCGGACTTCCTCTGCGGCCTGCTGGACCTCTGCGTGCCTGTGGAGCTGCGTTTCCTGGGCGCGTGCTTGGAGGACCTGGCCCGTAAGGACTATCACTCCCTCCGGGACGCGGAGATCAAAGCCAACAGCCCCGCCGACCTCGCGGACCTCACCGACATCACGGATGAAGTCGTGCGGAGTAAGTTGCTCATATCGCTCGCGCTGCTGAGCTCAGACAACCGCGTGGCGGCGGGGATCTTGTTCCGAACTCTCGCGCACACCGACTCCATCATCTCCAGTTCTGGTCTCGAGCTGAGCGCCGCGGAGACGCGCGAGCAGGTCCAGCTGCTCTTCACCATGGCGTCCAACCACCCGGCGTTTAGCTTCCACCAGAAGCAGGTATTACGGCAGCAGCTCACCCGCATCACCGCTCCGGAACCGCCGCACCGGGGCCGCACCGGCTCACCGGCAGCGCCGACGGGTGCCACCACCACGCCTGCGTACATCAGCGCGTGCGCCCACCTGTCCTGCTGCGCCAAGGTAGGCTGGCCGCCCTCACCTGCGCACGCTTGCCCTTCAGGCTTTGTCTGTTTACGAAACATTTGAGAATTATATCGGGGTCCCGAGTACGAAAGAGCCCATCTCAATTTAATCCTGGGTATATTTACAGGGTATATTTATAGTTTAGGGTATATTTAGGGCATATTTATATTTATAGCTAAATTGATATTTTAAATTATTTAATGATGAAGCCAAAATTAATGTGTAACTACACATAATAAATCTTGTAATTTAATTTATTTTTTAACTTCTGATTCCAGTGAAAGAAGGAAAATTAGCTTTATGAGTTAAACATGCATGTTGTCCCCGTATGACCTCTGCTGTGAATCCATTATATATCCATTATAGCTGTAGGGTACAGTTATAAGGTATATTTACATTTTATAGTCATAGGGTTTATTTATCCATTGTAGCTGTAGGGTACAGTTATAAGGTATATTTACATGTACATTATATTTTATAGTCATAGGGCTTATCCATTATAGCTGTAGGGTACAGTTATAAGGTATATTTATATTTTATAATCATAGGGTTTATCCATTATAAAGTAGGGTTGTAGGGTATCCATTATAGGGTTGGGTTGTAGGGTATCCATTATATGGTACAGTTATAAGGTATAGGGTAGGGTTGTAGGGTATCCATTTTAGGGTACAGGGTTGTAGGGTACAGGCTTGTAGGGTATAGTTATAAGGTATAGTGTACAGGCTTGTAGGGTACATTATAGGGTACAGATTTGTAGGGTATCCATTGTAGGGTTGTAGGGTACAGTATGATTTGCATCACACTGAGGACAGGACACAACGTTTACTTAAAAAAAAAAGTTTTATTACGTTTATTAAACCAATTAGTTTTAATATTTTTTTAAAATTAAAACTTGCATGCACACACAAATGCTCAATGTTTTAATGTTTGTGAGTGTGTGTGTGAGAGAGGGAAAGTACCGGGTCCAATGAGGAAGATGTGGTGTTTTTAGTGTTTTGTTGGTTTTGGCTGGTATGAAGTTCACCTCAGCACATTCCTGGGAGCTGAAGTCAGCCTTCTGTGTGGAGTTCTCCTTTGATTCACACAAACAGTGAAGCCATCTCTTACACTTGAGCTCTCAGTCTGGGACCCGTCATCGACAGAAACACACATGCATACAAACGAACCTCACCGTGAACGGAACTCTCCTGGGCTGATGTCATGGATACGTGAGCGGTTACTGTTCTGAGAGCAGGTCTGCTTCTGGTTAACTCCCTCTCCCTCCAGCGCAGAGAGAGCTGGTCCTCGGCAGGTCTGTCCTGTCGCTCTGCTCAGTTCTGCTGTTCAGCGTTAGTCATGGACTGGGAAACCCCCCGAACTCTGAATGGTTGAGAGGCTGCCGGTGGCCCCAGCATTCTCCACATGTCCTCGCCAGGCCTTGCAGGAGCCTCTGGGCTGTGGGTTGTGTGTCTAGATGTGGCAGGAGTGGGCTGAGCGATTGGGACATCTGCTTTCACAGCGTACAGCAAGGACCAGGCCTGATCTGGGGTCAGTTTTACACCCTGCGTATGTGCTGAATGCTGATTTATGGACAGGGAGTAAGTTATTCCAGTTCAGTAGGCGTTTAGAGACGCTGACCACGTACTGGCTCAGTCTTACGCTGGCAGGTGGGATGTTCCAAACAAGCTTTATCCACCAATCAGAAATAAACAAAGAATGTTTATTCTAACATAAAGTTGACAGAACAAATAGAAATTATTTTACCACATCGGTTTTGTACTGCTAATTACGGCTAAATGTCCATGACTCTCACGCTCATCACAATTCTGTTTGTCACTTTTTAAAGCCATTTTCCCCGTGTGTCTACAGTTCCATATATCTTACAATTTTGTGATATGAAAGATATTTTGTGATGCTAACTTTTCAAGATGTTTGTCATTTGTCTCATAGATATTTTCATATCATGAAAATTTAATCATTTAGTCTATTTAATCATTCAGGGAGGTGTGTTGCCCAGATGCCCAAATCTTTGGGTTTCCATAACTACTCTCCCCCAAAATGCAAAATCATGATCACATGGAGCAGAAACAGCAGCACTCGTAGCGCGTTGTGTCCCCATGGCACCACGGGCTGTCGGGAGCGTAGCGCGTCATGTCAGCCGACTGGGGCAGTACTGTGCTCCTGAGTGACATTGGGGCAAACTAATACCTGTGAATGATAGTCAGTTTTAATTATATTCGACCATGACTTTTGTTTGATCTTTGACCCCTTATCTAGATTGTCCAGCGAGAGGCAGTGGTGGGCCTGACAGATGAGGGTTTAGTGCCAGAGGTCATGACCCCGACAGCTACCCCCTGTTGTCTGGAGCTGCCAATAAAAAGTCATTCAGGGAAACCTGGAAAAGGTGGGCGTCACACCAAACACAGTCACCATGGAAATATGACTGACAGGTCACTGACACAGGTTCACCACAGCTAAACTCACCACAGCTAAACTGTACTGAAACGCTGTACTGGAACACTAATGAAACACTGTACTGAAACATTGTACTGAAACTCTGGTCTCATCTTCCTCCATTTAATGAGGTTAATATGATTATTTGGAAGAATTGTAGCATCTCTGGATAATAATTATTATTCAGCCTAAAGCCCCTTTAGAGCAGAGAAAAGTGCTGATGTGGTCTAATGAATCCCCAGGATTAGGCTCAGGCCGAGAGCAGCGAGTGTGGTGCTGTTATGGCGTATCTGGGACCTTTGTGTCAGTGGGGTGTGAATCCATTTGGTTAAGGGTATTCGTGATTCTCTGTACTGAACTTATAACATGTAGAGCCTATAATTATTAAAGCATGCAGTTATTTAAACCAATATATAATTAATTAAAAAACCCAAAATAATCCATAATAAATTGAGCTTTATTTTGTACTGGCACTGTGTAGTGGTGTTGACTGAATGGCGTTGGGAACCTCGATGGATCTCACACGTTTCTCTTACACTGTTCAGTGTAAGATGGTGTGAGAACTTTCCCAGCTGTGTTGGACTGTAGGCATGGTGTATGGGTGTGGGTGGGTGAGTGAGTGTGTGAAGGCTGTCAAACTGTTTGTCTGTCATGTGGGGCACACTGTGGTGAAGTAACACTGTGTGTGAATAGATCTGTGTGTGTGTATGCGTGCGCGCGTCTGTGTTTGTCTGTCCGTCATGCGGGGCATGCCATGGTGAAATAATACAGAGTGAACAGAGCTTTGTGTGTGTGTGTTTGTCCGTCATGCGGGGCATGCCATGGTGAAATAATACAGAGTGAACAGAGCTTTGTGTGTGTGTGTTTGTCCGTCATGTGGGGCATGCCGTGGAGAAGTAACACGTGTGTGAACAGAGCTGAGAGGAATGAATTGAGATACTTCAGCACGTGTAGCTGCTGTTACACGTGTATCCAAAAGCACTGATCCTGGGTCAGATCCTTAAGGACAGGTGCTGGGTCAGATCCTTAAGGACAGGTGCTGGGTCAGATCCTTAAGGACAGGTGCTGGGTCAGATCCTTATGGACTGGTCTTGGGTCAGATCCTTAAGGTCTGGTCCTGGGTCAGATTCTTCCTCCAGTCTATTGGTTTTGGTTTGGATTTTTTGGTCCCTATCACTTGCCTGGATCAGCTTGAAAAGTGAGTGAGTGTGCTTACTCCCTTACACACAGACACACACACATACACTACATGTGCGTGTGAACACACCACGTACACGTCACATACATACACCGCGCGCGCGCACACCACGTACACGTCACATACATACACCGCGCGCGCGCACACCACGTAGATGACACATACATACACCGCGCGCGCGCACACCACGTAGACGCCACATACATACACCGTGCGCGCGCACACCACGTAGACGCCACATACATACACCGCGCGCGCGCACACCACGTACACGCCACATACATACACCGCGCGCGCACCACGTACACGTCACATACATACATACACCGCGCGCGCACCACGTACACGTCACATACATACATACACCGCGCGCGCACCACGTACACGTCACATACATACATACACCGCGCGCGCACCACGTACACGTCACATGCAAACATACACCGCGCGCGCACCACGTACACGTCACATGCAAACATACACCGCGCGCGCACCACGTACACGTCACATACATACATACACCGCGCGCGCACCACGTACACGTCACATACATACATACACCGCGCGCGCACCACGTACACGTCACATACATATATACACCGCGCGCGCACCACGTACACGTCACATACATACATACACCGCGCGCGCACCACGTACACGTCACATACATACATACACCGCGCGCGCGCACCACGTACACGTCACATACATACATACACCGCGCGCGCACACCACGTACACGTCACATACATACATACACCGCGCGCGCACACCACGTACACGCCACATACATACACCGCGCGCGCACACCACGTACACGCCACATACATACACCGCGCGCGCACACCACGTACACGCCACATACATACACCGCGCGCGCACACCACGTACACGCCACATACATACACCGCGCGCACACCACGTACACGCCACATACATACACCGCGCGCACACCACGTACACGCCACATACATACACCGCGCGCACACCACGTACACGCCACATACATACACCGCGCGCACACCACGTACACGCCACATACATACACCGCGCGCACACCACGTACACGCCACATACATACACCGCACGCGCACACCACGTACACGCCACATACATACACCGCACGCGCACACCACGTACACGCCACATACATACACCGCACGCGCACACCACGTACACGCCACATACATACACCGCACGCGCACACCACGTACACGCCACATACATACACCGCACGCGCACACCACGTACACGCCACATACATACACCGCACGCGCACACCACGTACACGCCACATACATACACCGCACGCGCACACCACGTACACGCCACATACATACACCGCACGCGCACACCACGTACACGCCACATACATACACCGCACGCGCACACCACGTACACGCCACATACATACACCACGTGCGCATGCACTCACCACGTACACGTCACATACATACACCACGTGCGCATGCACTCACCACGTACACGTCACATACATACACTGCGCGCACACCACGTACACGTCACATACATACACTGCGCGCACACCACGTACACGTCACATACATACACTGCGCGCACACCACGTACACGTCACATACATACACTGCGCGCACACCACGTACACGTCACATACATACACTGCGCGCACACCACGTACACGTCACATACATACACCGCGCGCGCACACCACGTACACGCCACATACATACACAGCTCGCGCACACCACGTACACGCCACATACATACACAGCTCGCGCACACCACGTACACGTCACATACATACACCACGTGCGCATGCACTCACCACGTACACGTCACATACATACACCGCACGCGCACACCATGTACACGTCACATACATACACCACGTGCACATGCACTCACCACGTACACGTCACATACATACACCACGCGCACACCACGTACACGTCACATACATACACCGCGCGCACACCACGTACACGTCACATACATACACCGCGCGCACACCACGTACACGTCACATACATACACCGCGCGCACACCACGTACACGTCACATACATACACCGCGCGCACACCACGTACACGTCACATACATACACCGCGCGCACACCACGTACACGTCACATACATACACCGCGCGCACACCACGTACACGTCACATACATACACCGCGCGCACACCACGTACACGTCACATACATACACCGCGCGCACACCACGTACACGTCACATACATACACCGCGCGCACACCACGTACACGTCACATACATACACCGCGCACACGTCACATACATACACCGCGCACACGTCACATACATACACCGCGCACACGTCACATACATACACCGCGCACACGTCACATACATACACCGCGCACACGTCACATACATACACCGCGCACACGTCACATACATACACCGCGCACACGTCCCATACATACACCGCGCACACGTCCCATACATACACCGCACGCGCACACCACGTACACGCCACATACATACACCGTGCGCATGCACTCACCACGTACACGCCACATACACACGCCGCGCGCGCACACCACGTACACGCCACATACACACGCCGCGCGCGCACACCACGTACACGCCACATACACATGCCGCGCGCGCACACCACGTACACGCCACATACACACGCCGCGCGCGCACACCACGTACACGCCACATACATACACCACACGCGCCTGCGCGTGCACACACCACGTACACGTCACATACATACACCGCGCGCACACCACGTACACGTCACATACATACACCGCGCGCACACCACGTACACGTCACATACATACACCGCGCGCACACCACGTACATGCCACATACATACACCGCACGCGCACACCACGTACACATCACATACATACACCACGTGCGCATGCACTCACCACGTACACGTCACATACATACACCGCGCGCACACCACGTACACGTCACATACATACACCGCACGCACACCACGTACACGTCACATACATACACCGCGCGCACACCACGTACACGTCACATACATACACCGCGCGCACACCACGTACACGTCACATACATACACCGCGCGCACACCACGTACACGCCACATACATACACCGCGCGCACACCACGTACACGCCACATACATACACCGCACGCGCACACCACGTACACGCCACATACATACACCGCACGCGTACACCACGTACACGCCACATACATACACCGCACGCGCACACCACGTACACGCCACATACATACACCGCACGCGCACACCACGTACACGCCACATACATACACCGCACGCGCACACCACGTACACGCCACATACATACACCGCACGCGCACACCACGTACACGCCACATACATACACCGCACGCGCACACCACGTACACGCCACATACATACACCGCACGCGCACACCACGTACACGCCACATACATACACCGCACGCGCACACCACGTACACGCCACATACATACACCACGTGCGCATGCACTCACCACGTACACGTCACATACATACACTGCGCGCACACCACGTACACGCCACATACATACGCCGCGTGCACACCACGTACACGCCACATACATACGCCGCGCGCGCACACCACGTACACGCCACATACACACACCGCGCGCGCACACCACGTACACGCCACATACATACACCACACGCGCCTGCGCGTGCACACACCACGTACACGTCACATACATACACCGCGCGCACACCACGTTCACGTCATATACATACACCACGTGCGCATGCACTCACCACGTACACGTCACATACATACACCGCGCGCACACCACGTACACGTCACATACATACACCGCACGCACACCACGTACACGTCACATACATACACCGCGCGCACACCACGTACACGTCACATACATACACCGCGCGCACACCACGTACACGCCACATACATACACCGCGCGCACACCACGTACACGCCACATACATACACCGCGCGCACACCACGTACACGCCACATACATACACCGCACGCGCACACCACGTACACGCCACATACATACACCGCACGCGCACACCACGTACACGCCACATACATACACCGCACGCGCACACCACGTACACGCCACATACATACACCGCACGCGCACACCACGTACACGCCACATACATACACCGCACGCGCACACCACGTACACGCCACATACATACACCGCACGCGCACACCACGTACACGCCACATACATACACCGCACGCGCACACCACGTACACGCCACATACATACACCGCACGCGCACACCACGTACACGCCACATACATACACCGCACGCGCACACCACGTACACGCCACATACATACACCACGTGCGCATGCACTCACCACGTACACGTCACATACATACACTGCGCGCACACCACGTACACATCACATACAAACACTGCGCGCACACCACGTACACGTCACATACATACACTGCGCGCACACCACGTACACGTCACATACATACACCGCGCGCGCACACCACGTACACGCCACATACATACGCCGCGCGCGCACACCACGTACACGCCACATACATACGCCGCGCGCGCACACCACGTACACGCCACATACATATGCCGCGCGCGCACACCACGTACACGCCACATACACACGCCGCGCGCGCACACCACGTACACGCCACATACATACACCACACGCGCCTGCGCGTGCACACACCACGTACACGTCACATACATACACCGCGCGCACACCACGTACACGTCACATACATACACCGCGCGCACACCACGTACACGTCACATACATACACCGCGCGCACACCACGTACACGCCACATACATACACCGCACGCGCACACCACGTACACGTCACATACATACACCACTTGCGCATGCACTCACCACGTACACGTCACATACATACACCGCGCGCACACCACGTACACGTCACATACATACACCGCACGCACACCACGTACACGTCACATACATACACCGCGGGCACACCACGTACACGTCACATACATACACCGCGCGCACACCACGTACACGTCACATACATACACCGCGCGCACACCACGTACACGCCACATACATACACCGCGCGCACACCACGTACACGCCACATACATACACCGCACGCGCACACCACGTACACGCCACATACATACACCGCACGCGCACACCACGTACACGCCACATACATACACCGCGCGCACACCACGTACACGTCACATACATACACCGCGCGCACACCACGTACACGTCACATACATACACCGCGCGCACACCACGTACACGCCACATACATACACCGCACGCGCACACCACGTACACGTCACATACATACACCACTTGCGCATGCACTCACCACGTACACGTCACATACATACACCGCGCGCACACCACGTACACGTCACATACATACACCGCACGCACACCACGTACACG
The DNA here is from genome assembly GCF_041902795.1 of Electrophorus electricus. NCBI lineage: Eukaryota > Metazoa > Chordata > Actinopteri > Gymnotiformes > Gymnotidae > Electrophorus > Electrophorus electricus. The sequence goes on along the minus strand of NC_137512.1, from coordinate 26,211,176 downwards.
TCACATACATACACCGCGGGCACACCACGTACACGTCACATACATACACCGCGCGCACACCACGTACACGTCACATACATACACCGCGCGCACACCACGTACACGCCACATACATACACCACACGCGCCTGCGCGTGCACACACCACGTACACGTCACATACATACACCGCGCGCACACCACGTACACGTCACATACATACACCGCGCGCACACCACGTACACGTCACATACATACACCGCGCGCACACCACGTACACGCCACATACATACACCGCACGCGCACACCACGTACACGTCACATACATACACCACTTGCGCATGCACTCACCACGTACACGTCACATACATACACCGCGCGCACACCACGTACACGTCACATACATACACCGCACGCACACCACGTACACGTCACATACATACACCGCGGGCACACCACGTACACGTCACATACATACACCGCGCGCACACCACGTACACGTCACATACATACACCGCGCGCACACCACGTACACGCCACATACATACACCGCGCGCACACCACGTACACGCCACATACATACACCGCACGCGCACACCACGTACACGCCACATGCATACACCGCACGCGTACACCACGTACACGCCACATACATACACCGCACGCGCACGCCACATACATACACCGCACGCGTACACCACGTACACGCCACATACATACACCGCACGCGCACACCACGTACACGCCACATACATACACCGCACGCGCACACCACGTACACGCCACATACATACACCACACGCGCACACCACGTACACGCCACATACATACACCACACGCGCACACCACGTACACGCCACATACATACACCGCACGCGCACACCACGTACACGCCACATACATACACCGCACGCGCACACCACGTACACGCCACATACATACACCGCACGCGCACACCACGTACACGCCACATACATACACCGCACGCGCACACCACGTACACGCCACATACATACACCGCACGCGCACACCACGTACACGCCACATACATACACCACGTGCGCATGCACTCACCACGTACACGTCACATACATACACTGCGCGCACACCACGTACACGTCACATACATACACTGCGCGCACACCAAGTACACGTCACATACATACACTGCGCGCACACCACGTACACGTCACATACATACACTGCGCGCACACCACGTACACGTCACATACATACACTGCGCGCACACCACGTACACGTCACATACATACACTGCGCGCACACCACGTACACGTCACATACATACACCGCGCGCGCACACCACGTACACGCCACATACATACACAGCTCGCGCACACCACGTACACGCCACATACATACACAGCTCGCGCACACCACGTACACGTCACATACATACACCACGTGCGCATGCACTCACCACGTACACGTCACATACATACACCGCACGCGCACACCATGTACACGTCACATACATACACCACGTGCACATGCACTCACCACGTACATGTCACAAACATTCACCGCGCGCACACCACGTACACGTCACATACATACACCGCGCGCACACCACGTACACGTCACATACATACACCGCGCGCACACCACGTACACGTCACATACATACACCGCGCGCACACCACGTACACGTCACATACATACACCGCGCGCACACCACGTACACGTCACATACATACACCGCGCGCACACCACGTACACGTCACATACATACACCGCGCACACACCACGTACACGTCACATACATACACCGCGCACACGTCACATACATACACCGCGCACACGTCACATACATACACCGCGCACACGTCACATACATACACCGCGCACACGTCACATACATACACCGCGCACACGTCACATACATACACCGCGCACACGTCACATACATACACCGCGCACACGTCACATACATACACCGCGCGCACACCACGTACACGTCCCATACATACACCGCACGCGCACACCACGTACACGCCACATACATACACCGTGCGCATGCACTCACCACGTACACGTCACATACATACACTGCGCGCACACCACGTACACGTCACATACATGCACTGCGCGCACACCACGTACACGTCACATACATACACTGCGCGCACACCACGTACACGTCACATACAAACACTGCGCGCACACCACGTACACGTCACATACATACACTGCGCGCACACCACGTACACGTCACATACATACACCGCGCGCGCACACCACGTACACGCCACATACATACACCGCGCGCGCACACCACGTACACGCCACATACATACACCGCTCGCGCACACCACGTACACGCCACATACATACATACACCGCTCGCGCACACCACGTACACGCCACATACATACATACACCGCGCGCGCACACCACGTACACGCCACATACATACACCGCGCGTGCACACCACGTACACGCCACATACATACACCACACACGCCTGCGCGTGCACACACCACGTACACGTCACATACATACACCGCGCGCACACCACGTACACGTCACATACATACACCGCGCGGACACCACGTACACGCCACATACATACACCGCGCGAACACCACGTACACGTCACATACATACATACACCGCGCGCGCACACCACGTACACGCCACATACATACACCGTGCGTGCACACCACGTACACGCCACATACATACACCACACACGCCTGCGCGTGCACACACCACGTACACGTCACATACATACACCGCGCGCACACCACGTACACGTCACATACATACACCGCGCGGACACCACGTACACGCCACATACATACACCGCGCGAACACCACGTACACGTCACATACATACACCGCGCGAACACCACGTACACGTCACATACATACACCGCGCGCACACCACGTACACGTCACATACATACACCGCGCGCACACCACGTACACGTCACATACATACACCGCGCGAACACCACGTACACGTCACATACATACACCGCGCGCACACCACGTACACGTCACATACATACACCGCGCGCACACCACGTACACGTCACATACATACACCGCGCGCACACCACGTACACGTCACATACATACACCGCGCGCACACCACGTACACGCCACATACATACACTGCACGCGCACACCACGTACACGCCACATACATACACCGCGCGCGCACACCACGTACATGCCACATACATACACCGCTCGCGCACACCACGTACATGCCACATACATACATACACCGCGCGCGCACACCACATACACGCCACATACATACACCGCGCGCGCACACCACGTACACGCCACATACATACACCACGCGCACACCACGTACACGTCACATACATACATACACCGCACGCGCACACCACATACATGCCACATACATACACCGCACGCGCACACCACATACATGCCACATACATACACCGCGCGCGCACACCACGTACACGCCACATACATACACCGCGCTCACACCACGTACACGTCACATACATACACCGCGCGCACACCACGTACACGTCACATACATACACCGCGCGGACACCACGTACACGCCACATACATACACCGCGCGAACACCACGTACACGTCACATACATACACCGCGCGAACACCACGTACACGTCACATACATACACCGCGCGCACACCACGTACACGTCACATACATACACCGCGCGCACACCACATACACGTCACATACATACACCGCGCGCACACCACGTACACGCCACATACATACACCGCGCGCACACCACGTACACGCCACATACATACACCGCGCGCACACCACGTACACGCCACATACATACACCGCGTGCACACCACGTACACGCCACATACATACACCGTGTGCACACCACGTACACGCCACATACATACACCGCACGCGCACACCACGTACACGCCACATACATACACCGCACGCGCACACCACCTACATGCCACATACATACACCGCACGCGCACACCACGTACACGCCACATACATACTCCGTGCGCGCCCGTGCACACACCACGTACACACCATGTACACGTCACATACATACACCGCGCGCACGCCACATACACGCCACATACATACACCGCGCGCGCACACCACGTACACGCCACATACATACACCACGCGCACACCACGTACACGTCACATACATACATACACCGCGCGCGCACACCACATACACGCCACATACATACACCACGCGCGCACACCACGTACACGCCACATACATACACCGCGCTCACACCACGTACACGTCACATACATACACCGCGCGCACACCACGTACACGTCACATACATACACCGCGCGGACACCACGTACACGCCACATACATACACCGCGCGAACACCACGTACACGTCACATACATACACCGCGCGCACACCACGTACACGTCACATACATACACCGCGCGCACACCACGTACACGTCACATACATACACCGCGCGCACACCACGTACACGCCACATACATACACCGCGCGCACACCACGTACACGCCACATACATACACCGCGCGCACACCACGTACACGCCACATACATACACCGCGTGCACACCACGTACACGCCACATACATACACCGCACGCGCACACCACGTACACGCCACATACATACACCGCACGCGCACACCACCTACATGCCACATACATACACCGCACGCGCACACCACGTACACGCCACATACATACTCCGTGCGCGCCCGTGCACACACCACGTACACACCATGTACACGTCACATACATACACCGCGCGCACACCACGTACACGCCACATACATACACCGCTCACGCACACCACGTACACGCCACATACATACATACACCGCTCACGCATACCACGTACATGCCACATACATACATATACCGCTCGCGCACACCACGTACACGCCACATACATACATACACCGCGCGCGCACACCACATACACGCCACATACATACACCGCGCGCGCACACCACGTACACGCCACATACATACACCGCGCGCGCACACCACGTACACGCCACATACATACACCACACGCGCCTGCGGGTGCACACACCACGTACACGTCACATACATACACCGCACGCACACCACGTACACGCCACATACATAACACCGCGCGCACACCACGTACACGTCACATACATACACCGCGCGCACACCACGTACACGTCACATACATACACCGCGCGCACACCACGTACTCGTCACATACATACACCGCACGCGCACACCACCTACACGCCACATACATACACCGCACGCGCACACCACCTATACGCCACATACATACACCGCGTGCGCCCGTGCACACACCACGTACACACCACGTACACGTCACATACATGCACCGCGCGCGCACACCACGTACATGCCACATACATACACCGCTTGCGCACACCACGTACATGCCACATACATACATACACCGTGCGCGCACACCACATACACGCCACATACATACACCGCGCGCGCACACCACGTACACGCCACATACATGCACCGCGCGCGCACACCACGTACACGCCACATACATACACCACACGCGCCTGCGCGTGCACACACCACGTACACGTCACATACATACACCGTGCGCACACCACGTACACGTCACATACATACACCGCGAGCACACCACGTACACGTCACATACATACACCGCGCGCACACCACGTACACGTCACATACATACACCGCGCGCACACCACGTATACGTCACATACATACACCGCGCGCACACCACGTACACGCCACATACATACACCGCACGCGCACACCACGTACACGCCACATACATACACTGCGCGCGCCCGTGCACACACCACGTACACACCACGTACACGTCACATACATACACCGCGCGCACACCACGTACATGCCACATACATACACCGCACGTGCACACCACATACACGCCACATACACCGCACGCGCACACCACGTACACGTCACATACATACACCGCGCGCACACCACGTACACGTCACATACATACACCACGCGTGCACACTAGCTAAACCCTCAGATGTAGTGAGGGGTTGAGTGGGTGTTGATGGCAGAGAGGAATAACAACTGAGGGGGAACAAAGCTTTCCAGAAGATTCCAGATCTGTCCACACTCTAGATGGGCCCACATCACACATACACACACACACACGCAACACATATGCACACCATACACAACACACACACCCAACACATATATATGCACACCACACACACACATGCAAAACCAGACACACAACAAACACACTCTTGCACACACAGGCACATACCTGTCTGATTCTGGGACACTTCATAAAGGGGATCTCAGCTCAGCTGAACTACTGGTCCCCTGTTCTTACTAACACAGTCTCTCTGGGGCCCAACACATCAGCTTCCCTGTTTAGTGAGAGAGAGAGAGGGAGAGAAATGGGGGTTGGGGATTGCTATGTTTACTGTTCTGATCCTATGATAGGACACACTGAACACACAGAGCTCCTTTCAGTCCTGTCTCTGCTCTCAGACACACACACACCACACACAAACACACACTGCAGGAAGTGCTGACTCTGCAGGGTCTATTTTACACACCGCTCTGTGTATATGGCATGGGTCTGTAAGTTTGTGTGTGCGGGTGTGTACATGTGAGTTGTGTGTTTGTGTCTTAAATTAGGGCTAGATCAATACATGTGTCTGTAATTTGTGAGTCTGCATAATTCCACAGACAACATAGCTCTGGCTGGAGTGTTTACAAAAATCCTCTCCTTTCACCCTACGCCTACTGTGTGTGTGTGTGTGTGTGGGGGGGGGGGGTTGCTTGTGTGTGTGTGTGTCTGTGTGTGCATGTGTGTTTTATAGTTGTCTGGTTGTGTTTAGATGACGCTGTTATTTTGTGAGTCATCCAAACGCACTCACACACTCTTCACTGTAGACTGTGTGTTTGTGTGTGTGTGTGTGTGTGTGTGCGCGCGCAAGTGCATACAGTGAACTACTGCAGAGAGGAGACTATTGCTGAATTAGTCCATAATGTGACTGTATTTAGCAATGTATTCGTATTTCTAAACAATCATATTTATTCACAATTCATGATAACACATAATTTTTTAGATATTAATAATTTCAGAACAACAGTTTCTTATATTTAAATAAAAGTCAAATGGTTGTTGTAGTTATCAAGGTAATTGGATTTGGACCTCCTGGAACTTTCTTGAAAAAACTGTCTTACTGTCTTGAGTTCTAATTTTCTAATTTTGTAATAATTATCTGATTTAAAAGTTTCTGTTTCAAGTGTTTCTTTGTCCCTGATATGGACAAAGTCTTTTGTGTCTCCTGTGTGGTTGTGTGTGTGTGGTTGTGATTATGTAATGTTACTGTAATCTGCTGTTTTTGTGTGTGGTTGTTATTGTAATGTGCTGTATCGTGTGGTTGGGTAATTGTGGTTGTGTAGTTGTGTTATTGTAATGTGCTTTGTTTGGGCTCAGTAATAGGGTTCCTGCTCATTTATAATTTAGGGTTAGTTGGGGTTAGTCTTAGTTAGGATTCGTCTTAGGGATAGTGTTAGGGTTTTGGTTAGTTGGGGTTTGGGTTTCAGTGAGGGTTTGGGTTACTGAGGATTTGGGTTAGTGTTTTGGTTAGTGAGGGTTAGTGTTTTGGTTAGTGAGGGTTAGTGTTTTGGTTAGTGAGGGTTTGGGTTAGTGAGGGTTATTGTTTGGGTTAGTGAGGGTTAGTGAGGGTTTGGGTTAGTGAGGGTTAGTGTTTTGGTTAGTGAGGGTTTGGGTTAGTAAGGGTTAGTGTTTGGGTTAGTGAGGGTTAGTGAGGGTTTGGGTTAGTGAGGGTTAGTGTTTTGGTTAGTGAGGGTTTGGGTTAGTGAGGGTTAGTATTTGGGTTAGTGAGGGTTTGGGTTAGTGTTTGGGTTAGTGAGGGTTAGTGTTTTGGTTAGTGAGGGTTTGGGTTACTGAGGGTTAGTGTTTGGGTTAGTGAGGGTTAGTGTTTGGGTTACTGAAGGTTACCTGTCATCCTCTGGCTGACAACCACCACAACAGCAACGATTTGTGAAAAAAAATAAAAAATAAAAAAGCCAATGAACGTCTGTTCTGGTTTTGTAGAAGTCCTGGTCTCAGTTGGGAAGAGTACGTGTGTCTAAAACACATCATGCACAAGAACGTTTGTCAAGGGCAACAGCACATCTGCTGGCTGGGATGGAGGTGTGGTGGGAGGGGCTACAGCATTGGGCATCAGGGGGTGGTGGGAGGAGCCACAGCAGGGGGCATCGGGGGTGGTTAGGGTTGACGCTCAGTAACATCATGACATCAGGGGTACGTGCATCTCGGCAGAAAGCGAGACTAGATTATTAGGCATGTCCAGGTATGAGGGTATGTGAATTAGGGAACTATAATGTGATGATGGACTCAGATCTAGATATGGCAGCACAGATAAAAGGAGCCAGAAGGAGCCACAGGCACGAGGCAGCCTGGAACCTCAGCTCTCCACCTCTCAGTCAACAAACCTGAGTGACGGCATCATCACATCCCAGTTTACCAGAACTGTCAGTGCCCACGGACCCCCAGAGCTACACCTCTACCTAAGATGGGAAGTGGTTAATAAAATGCCTGACTGTACAAAGACTGTGTCTGAGTCTGGAACCTTTACAGAAGGTTATTCCACAGTGTGGGAGCGTTATAGGAAAAGCCTCCACCCCCTGCGGTAGTTTCTTGGTCCTAGTAAAGAGCTGCACCTTTTCATCTAAGCAGATGTGGTTCTCTAAGGTACTGTGGGCAGGATCAGTCAGTGCTCTGGTTTTAAATGAGCTTTATAAATAAAACTTCCTCTGTTACTGACGTTGCCTGTCTGGGTCGGAGCCGCTCATTTGGGAGGTCATGACCTGTAGGTCATTAAAGCATGTGGAGCTGCTGCTAGTACTGACCTTTAACCTCTCGGTTTCAGTTTGGGTCGAGAGGATTGAGGTGAAGGGCATCACACAAAAGGCAGATTCATCACTAGAGTACACACTGGAGGTGAGTGAGCGTGCGCGTACACACACCACACACACACACACACACACACACACACACACACACACACACTGGAGGTGAGTGAGCACACCACACTCACACACACACATGCTGGAGGTGAGTGAGCACACCACACTCACACACACACATGCTGGAGGTGAGTGAGCGGGCGCGCACACACACACACACACACACATGCTGGAGGTGAGTGAGCACACCACACTCACACACACATACCGGAGGTGAGTGAGCGTGCGCACACACACCACACACACACACGTGCCGGAGGTGAGTAAGCGTGCGCACACACACACACCACACACACACATGCTGGAGGTGAGTGAGCGTGCGCACACACACACACCACACACACACATGCTGGAGGTGAGTGAGCGTGCGCACACACACACCACACACACACATGCTGGAGGTGAGTGAGCGTGCGCACACACACCCCACACACACACACACACACACACATGCTGGAGGTGAGTGAGCATGCGCACACACACACCACACACACACACACACACATGCTGGAGGTGAGTGAGCGTGCGCACACACACACCACACACACACATGCTGGAGGTGAGTGAGCGTGCGCACACACACACACCACACACACACATGCTGGAGGTGAGTGAGCGTGCGCACACACACACACCACACACACACATGCTGGAGGTGAGTGAGCGTGCGCACACACACACACCACACACACACATGCTGGAGGTGAGTGAGCGTGCGCACACACACACCACACACACACATGCTGGAGGTGAGTGAGCGTGCGCACACACACACCACACACACACATGCTGGAGGTGAGTGAGCGTGTGCACACACACACCACACACACCACACACACACACACACATGCTGGAGGTGAGTGAGCGTGCGCACACACACACACCACACACACACACACATGCTGGAGGTGAGTGAGCGTGCACACACACACACACACCACACTCACATGCTGGAGGTGAGTGAGCGTGCGCACACACACACACCACACACACACGCTGGAGGTGAGTGAGCGTGCGCACACACACACACCACACACACACACCACACACACACACATGCTGGAGGTGAGTGAGCGTGCGCACACACACACACCACACTCACATGCTGGAGGTGAGTGAGCGTGCGCACACACCACACACACACACGCTGGAGGTGAGTGAGCGTGCACTCACACACACACACACACACACTCCACACTCACACACATGCTGGAGGTAAGTGAGCGTGCGCACACACACACACAAACAAACCTCCTGAGCATCCTTATCTTCACTACCACAGTATCACTGGGCTCTGAGTAATGTTACGCTCTGGTTAATGCTCTTTACTGGTTTACTAGTTACTGGTTTGTTTTTATAAAGATTTCTCTGTTTTTTTTCCTCCAGGTTCTGTGGTCTGACACTACACTGTCAACTGTTGGCAAAACGTCTCAGGACGTGGTAGAGCTGATCACCCAGGTGTGTGTATGTGTGTGAGTAGATGTGTGCACATGCATATCAGTGCATCTGTACTTGGTATGTGTGTGTCGGTGTGTGTGTGTGTCGGTGTGTGTGTGTCAATGTCTTTGTGTGTGCGAGTGAGTGCGCGAGTGCGAGAATGCGCGTGATTGCGAGTGCGTGAGTGTGCCTGTGCGTGAGTGTGTCTGTGCGTGAGTGCGAGTGTGTCTGCGTGCACTAGTGAGTTCGCAAGAGTGCGAGTTCATGAGTGAGTTCACGTGCGTGCGCAAGTGTGAGTGCGCGCAAGAGTGTGCATGAGTGCGTGTGTGAGTGCGTGTGCGTGTACGTGCAAGAGTGTGCATGCGTGTGCAAGTGCGAGTGCGCGTGTGTGAGTCTGCGAGTGTGTGCGTGCGCGGGAGTGTGCGTGTGCGGGAGTGTGCGTGCGTGCGTGAGAGTCTGCGAGTGTGTGTGTGCGCGGGAGTGTGTGCGCGAGTGCATGAGTGTGCACGAGTACGCGAGTGCATGAGTGTGTGCGAGCGCACGTGCGTTAGTGAGCGTGAGTGAGGGTGGGTGTGTGGGTGTGGGTGGGTGTGGGTGTGGGTGAACCTCTAGTTCCTTTCAGCTTTAGTGATTCTGACAGATATTTGGAGCACTGGTGTGTTATGACATAAATACTGCAGGTGGGGTAGGTGGTGTAGGAGGTGGTGTATGTGTAGGTGGTGTAGGTGAAGTAGTGTTTGTTCACTAGTCTGGACATGCCCTCCTGAAGTCACAGACCATGAGACTTTTGTGAGACTGACTGGAGTTTTATGTGAGATGTGATCTGACTCCGTCACACAACTTCAGTCTGTCCTCCAAAACAAAACCTTGATTGCAGCACCACAAATCTGCAGCTGAGGGATCAGCGTGTGTGTGTGTGTGTGTGTTTGTGATTGCTTCTTGGTGTTTGGTTGTTTGTGAGAGTTGTGTAAATGTGTTTGTTACTGTTTGTGTCTTGGTGGGTAGATGTGTGTGAACTGTGCAAATGAGTGCATTTGTGTGTGCATGTAGCTCTCCCAGATCTTTCCTGATGACTGTCTGGAGAAGTTCCTGCCCCAGCCTGGCCTGGATGAGCTAGGTCCAAGGTTACTACACTCACACACACACAAACATACACATACAAACACATCCACTACTTACATCAACACAGTTATGCATGCGTGCGTGCACACACATGCAAGCAAGCAAGCAGTTACTTTTTGAAAGATACTCCGTCACAGATCAAACACATCACTCTGCAATTAATTTACTTTAATTTCAGATTTATATATAGATTTAGATTTTGACAAAAGGTAAGTCTGTCAAATTCATTGTTTTTATACATCTTGTGTATTAGATGTACAGTTTTTTAACATTTGTAACATAGTAAAAGAGTAACGGTGTAACAATATAACTGTAACAGTGGATAACCAGTGTGTTCTGTTTCTGCCTCCACTCATTAAGACTCTTCACATGTATCTCCACAAAAAAGCCCATTTCTTGCCCAGAATGCACTGTGGCTCTCAGAACCGTATCTCACCTGGTTCTGTCCAAACACATAACCTGACATCTGTCAGTCTCAGTACAATCACCTAAAAATCTCTAATAGCCCTCAACAACACTAGCAACCTTTAGTAGGGCTTCTAAGCTTTATACTTTTAGTGTTTTTATAATCTTATTTTGCTTTGGTTGAACATGTTTACAAATAAAATACACTTCAGCACTATTTGACAACATAGTTGCACTGAATGTATACGGATCAGATCCCTCCATTATAGAGGTCAGTCTCATAGATGCTGTCTCCTCCTGTTGGTTATGTGATAACATGATCAACGTTACACCTAAACACGGTTGGGGGAACGTTTTGTGTGTGTGTTTTCTTGTTCACTCGGAACTTAATGTAAGAATATTGAAAACTGATTTCACTGACTGTATTATACATCATTCATGTGGACATTTAAAAATAAAGCTTATGGTTTATATTATTGATGTTTTGTAGAGTGTGGTAGAACAGTATGTGTGGGGTTTGCTTGGTTTAGTCCACACAGTGCTGCTGCTCCAACTGTGGAACTCAAAATCATAAAACGCTTGTTAGCAGTAAAAATTATCTGTCAAAAATCATAAAAATCAGCTCTATTAGATGAGTCATGGATGGTATTCAACCCTTCATCAGTCAGCGTTGTGGACAGGGGGCCAGTGTAATGGACAGACAGACAGGAGGCCAGTGTAGTGGACAGACAGACAGGGGGCCAGTGTAGTGGACAGACAGACAGGGGGCCAGTGTAGTGGACAGACAGACAGGGGGCCAGTGTAGTGGACAGAGAGACAGGGGGCCAGTGTAGTGGACAGAGAGACAGGGGCCAGTGTAGTGGACAGAGAGACAGGGGGCCAGTGTAGTGGACAGAGAGACAGGGGGCCAGTGTAGTGGACAGAGAGACAGGGGGCCAGTGTAGTGGACAGAGAGACAGGGGGCCAGTGTAGTGGACAGAGAGACAGGGGGCCAGTGTAGCTTGGATATGAATAATGGTCTTTTTCCTTCTACTGTTCATTCAAATTAAATCACTGATCATTCAGAACAAACAAAACCACCTACACCTGTACTCTATCCCAACACACTCACACACTCTCACACACACACACAAATGCTCTCCCCCCACACCCACACATGAACGTATGCATTATCATGGATGTTTGCACACACACTCGCACACTCACACATGTGTCCTCTGCTCTGTAGGTGTCTGAGTGCTCTGCCCACACATGTCCTCAGACATGATCAAGTGCGTCTCTTCCTCAGCTCTTGGCTGCCCGCCCCCAGCGGTAAGCCCCACCCCACACTCCCCTATACAGTGGTCAAGCCCTCACATGTCCTACTCAAACTCAGACGTGGACCAACACGTGGGGTGACCTGCTTGTGTGTGGGGTGGTCCTACACAGTGATGACCTCATCTGGTGATCTAGATATAGAACAAGACATCACGGGAGTGTGTGTGTCTGTGTGTGTGTGTGTGTCTGTGTGTGTGTGTGTCTGTGTGTGTGTGTCTGTCTATCTGTGTGTGTGTGTGTGTGTGTGTGTGTGTGTCTGTGAGTGTCTTTCTGTCTGTCTGTGAGTGTGTGTCTGAGTGTGTGTCTCTGTGTGTGTGTGTGTGTGTGTGTGTCTGTGAGTGTGTCTGTCTGTGTGTGTGTGTCTGAGTGTCTTTCTGTCTGTCTGTGTGTGTCTGTGTGTGTGTCTGAGTGTGTGTCTGTGTGTGTGTGTGTGTGTGTGTCTGTGAGTGTGTCTGTCTCTGTGTGTGTGTGTGTCTGAGAGTGTCTTTCTGTCTGTCTGTGTGTGTGTGTCTGTGTGTCTGTGAGTGTCTTTCTGTGTGTGTGTGTGTGTGTGTGTCTGTCTGTGTGTGTGTCTGTCTGTGTGTGTGTCTGTCTGTGTGTGTGTCTGTCTGTGTGTGTGTCTGTCTGTGTGTGTGTCTGTCTGTGTGTGTGTCTGTCTGTGTGTGTGTCTGTCTGTGTGCGTGTGTGTGTGTGTCTGTGAGTGTCTTTCTGTCTGTCTGTGTCTGTGAGTGTGTCTGTGAGTGTGTCTGAGTGTGTGTCTCTGTGTGTGTGTGTGTGTGTGTGTGTGTGAGTGTGTCTGTCTCTGTGTGTGTGTGTCTGTGAGTGTCTTTCTGTCTGTCTGTGTGTGTCTGTGTGTGTGTCTGTGTGTCTGTGAGTGTGTCTGTGTGTGTGTGTGTGTGTGTGTGTCTGTGAGTGTGTCTGTCTCTGTGTGTGTGTGTGTCTGAGAGTGTCTTTCTGTCTGTCTGTGTGTGTGTGTCTGTGTGTCTGTGAGTGTCTTTCTGTGTGTGTGTGTGTGTGTCTGTCTGTGTGTGTGTCTGTCTGTGTGTGTGTCTGTCTGTGTGTGTGTCTGTCTGTGTGTGTGTCTGTCTGTGTGTGTGTCTGTCTGTGTGTGTGTCTGTCTGTGTGTGTGTCTGTCTGTGTGTGTGTCTGTCTGTGTGTGTGTCTGTCTGTGTGTGTGTCTGTCTGTGTGTGTGTCTGTCTGTGTGCGTGTGTCTGTGTGCGTGCGTGTGTCTGTGTGCGTGCGTGTGTCTGTGTGCGTGCGTGTGTCTGTGTGCGTGTGTGTGTCTGTGTGCGTGTGTGTGTCTGTGTGCGTCTGTGTCTGTGTGCGTCTGTGTCTGTGTGCGTCTGTGTCTGTGTGCGTCTGTGTCTGTGTGCGTCTGTGTCTGTGTGCGTCTGTGTGTGTGTGTCTGTCTGTGTGTGTGTGTGTGTGTGTGTGTGTCTGTGTGTGTGAGTGTGTGTGTGTGTGTGAGTGTGTGTGAGTGTGTCTGTGAGTGTGTCTGTGTGTGTGTGTGAGTGTGTCTGTGAGTGTGTGTCTGAGTGTGTGTGTGTGTGAGTGTGTCTGTTTCTCTGTGTGTGTGTGTGTCTGTTTCTCTGTGTGTGTGTGTGTCTGTTTCTCTGTGTGTGTGTGTGTCTGTTTCTCTGTGTGTGTGTGTGTGTGTCTGTTTCTCTGTGTGTCTGTTTCTCTGTGTGTCTGTTTCTCTGTGTGTCTGTTTCTCTGTGTGTCTGTTTCTGTGTGTCTGTTTCTCTGTGTGTCTGTTTCTCTGTCTGTGTGTGTCTGTGTCTGTGTGTGTCTGTGTCTGTGTGTCTGTGTCTGTGTGTGTCTGTGTGTGTCTGAGTGTGTGTGTGAGTGTGTGTGTGAGTGTGTGTGTGAGTGTGTGTGTGAGTGTGTGTGTGTGTGTGTGTGTGTGTGTGAGTGTGTGTGTGAGTGTGTCTGTCTCTGTGTGTGTGTGTGTGTGTGTGTGTGTGTGTGTGTGTGTGTGTGTGTGTGTGTGTGTGTGTGTGTGTGTCTGTGTCATATTTTCAGGTTTAGCCTGCTGCTGGAATGGGCCTCTTCTCTCTCTCTCTCCCCCTTTCTCTCTCAGTTCAGTAAGCTTTATTGTCAGACTGTATGCAGGAACAGTTTTGCCAAAGCAATATTATGAATGAACCTTTTAAATGAAGCATTCTGTTGTCTAAAGAACTTGAAGAGAACTGTAACTGGTCTGAAATGAGAACTGGACAAACTGAGGGGAAAATAAATAATGAGGATGGAGACAAAATAAATAGATAAGTACATAAAGGTGTTTATAAACTGGGCAATATAGTGTGTGTGGGCTACTCACTGTCCCTCATTTTACTGTCTCTCGCTCTCTCTCTCGTTCTCTCGCTCTCTCTCATTCTCTCTCGCTCTCTTCTCTCTCTCCAACTGTGTGTGTTGTAATCCTGTGTGCTGATCACTATTTTCAGAGCTCGTCCTCAAGTAAGATTTGTGGCCTCTTACTGTAGCTCTAACAGAACCATGTTAAAGGACCATTTTATTTCAGCTCTAACAGGACCATGTTAAAGGATCATGTTATTTCAATTCTAACAGGACCATGTTACAGGACCATGTTACTGTAGCTCTAACAGTATAATGTCCTGGAAGATGTTACAGGTCCATGTTTCTGTATCTCTTACCAGGGCCATGTTACAGGACCATGTTACAGAACCATGTTACAGCAGCTCTAACAAGACCATGTTATGGGACCATGTTATTTCAGCTCTAACAGGACCATGTTACAGGACCATGTTATTTCAGCTCCAACAGGACCATGTTACTGTAGCTCTAACAGAACCATGTTACAGGGCCATGTTACTGTAGCTCTAACAGTACTAGGTTACTGGGCGATGTTACAGGGCCATGTTTCTGTATCTCTTAACAGGGCCATGTTACAGGACCATGTTACAGAACCATGTTACTGTAGCTCTAACAGTACTATGTTAAAGGAACATGTTACAGGACCATATTAAAGCAGCTCAACTCAACTCCACAGCCACCTACACTCATCTGGATAAATGCACACTAGCCAATCATTTCTGCTTCACAAGCTTTGAGATGGCAACAGTTTGTTTTTGGGTTTTATTAAAAACATTTATTGTAGATGAGGGAGCAGGAAAGAAAGTACTGATCGGGTGATGTCCTGGTGAGCTTTGTCCCGTGTGTTTCAGATCTGAACAGTCTGCTCCAGTGTAG
Organism: Electrophorus electricus; assembly: GCF_041902795.1. NCBI lineage: Eukaryota > Metazoa > Chordata > Actinopteri > Gymnotiformes > Gymnotidae > Electrophorus > Electrophorus electricus. The sequence goes on along the minus strand of NC_137512.1, from coordinate 26,194,680 downwards.
AGGGACGAGCAGGTGAGTGTTGTGGATCTGACCTTTGACCCCAGCACAATTCGCTGTTCTGTCAAATCTCATTTCCATTTAAAATGTTTTTCCAAAACATCTTCAAAGTCGTCCTGAGATGTGGAGATGGTCCTTAAAGGTTTATGCTTTAACACACACACAACTGTCAGTCATACACAGACAGTAACACTAACACGCACACACACACAACTGTCAGTCATACACAGACAGTAACACATTAACACGCACACACACAACTGTCAGTCATACACAGACAGTAACACATTAACATGCACACACACACAACTGTCAGTCATACACAGACAGTAACACATTAACACGCACACACACAACTGTCAGTCATACACAGACAGTAACACATTAACACGCACACACACACAACTGTCAGTCATACACAGACAGTAACACATTTAACACACACACACACAACTGTCAGTCATACACAGACAGTAACACATTAACATGCACACACACACAACTGTCAGTCATACACAGACAGTAACACATTAACACGCACACACACACAACTGTCAGTCATACACAGACAGTAACACATTAACACGCACACACACACAACTGTCAGTCATACACAGACAGTAACACATTAACACGCACACACACACAACTGTCAGTCATACACAGACAGTAACACATTAACACGCACACACACACAACTGTCAGTCATACACAGACAGTAACACATTAACACGCACACACACACAACTGTCAGTCATACACAGACAGTAACACATTAACACGCACACACACACAACTGTCAGTCATACACAGACAGTAACACATTAACACGCACACACACACAACTGTCAGTCATACACAGACAGTAACACATTTAACACACACACACAACTGTCAGTCATACACAGACAGTAACACATTAACACGCACACACACACAACTGTCAGTCATACACAGACAGTAACACATTTAACACACACACACAACTGTCAGTCATACACAGACAGTAACACATTAACACGCACACACACACAACTGTCAGTCATACACAGACAGTAACACATTAACACGCACACACACACAACTGTCAGGCATACACAGACAGTAACACATTAACACGCACACACACAACTGTCAGTCATACACAGACAGTAACACATTAACACGCACACACACAACTGTCAGTCATACACAGACAGTAACACATTAACACGCACACACACACAACTGTCAGTCATACACAGACAGTAACACATTAACACGCACACACACACAACTGTCAGTCATACACAGACAGTAACACATTAACACGCACACACACAACTGTCAGTCATACACAGACAGTAACACATTAACACGCACACACACACAACTGTCAGTCATACACAGACAGTAACACTAACACGCACACACACAACTGTCAGTCATACACAGACAGTAACACATTAACACGCACACACACAACTGTCAGTCATACACAGACAGTAACACATTAACATGCACACACACACAACTGTCAGTCATACACAGACAGTAACACATTAACATGCACACACACACAACTGTCAGTCATACACAGACAGTAACACATTAACACGCACACACACAACTGTCAGTCATACACAGACAGTAACACATTAACACGCACACACACAACTGTCAGTCATACACAGACAGTAACACATTAACACGCACACACACACAACTGTCAGTCATACACAGACAGTAACACATTAACACGCACACACACACAACTGTCAGTCATACACAGACAGTAACACATTAACACGCACACACACACAACTGTCAGTCATACACAGACAGTAACACATTAACACGCACACACACACAACTGTCAGTCATACACAGACAGTAACATTAACACGCACACACACACAACTGTCAGTCATACACAGACAGTAACACATTAACACGCACACACACACAACTGTCAGTCATACACAGACAGTAACACATTAACACGCACACACACACAACTGTCAGTCATACACAGACAGTAACACATTAACACGCACACACACACAACTGTCAGTCATACACAGACAGTAACACATTAACACGCACACACACACAACTGTCAGTCATACACAGACAGTAACACATTAACACGCACACACACACAACTGTCAGTCATACACAGACAGTAACACATTAACACGCACACACACAACTGTCAGTCATACACAGACAGTAACACATTTAACACACACACACAACTGTCAGTCATACACAGACAGTAACACAACACGCACACACACACAACTGTCAGTCATACACAGACAGTAACACATTTAACACACACACACAACTGTCAGTCATACACAGACAGTAACACATTAACATGCACACACACACAACTGTCAGTCATACACAGACAGTAACACATTAACACGCACACACACACAACTGTCAGTCATACACAGACAGTAACACATTAACACACGCACACACACAACTGTCAGTCATACACAGACAGTAACACATTAACACGCACACACACACAACTGTCAGTCATACACAGACAGTAACACATTAACACGCACACACACACAACTGTCAGTCATACACAGACAGTAACACATTAACACGCACACACACACAACTGTCAGTCATACACAGACAGTAACACATTAACACGCACACACACACAACTGTCAGTCATACACAGACAGTAACACATTAACACGCACACACACACAACTGTCAGTCATACACAGACAGTAACACATTAACATGCACACACACACAACTGTCAGTCATACACAGACAGTAACACATTAACACGCACACACACAACTCAGTCATACACAGACAGTAACACATTAACACGCACACACACACAACTGTCAGTCATACACAGACAGTAACACATTAACACGCACACACACACAACTGTCAGTCATACACAGACAGTAACACATTAACACGCACACACACACAACTGTCAGTCATACACAGACAGTAACACATTAACACGCACACACACACAACTGTCAGTCATACACAGACAGTAACACATTAACACGCACACACACAACTGTCAGTCATACACAGACAGTAACACATTAACATGCACACACACACAACTGTCAGTCATACACAGACAGTAACACATTAACATGCACACACACACAACTGTCAGTCATACACAGACAGTAACACGGACACGCACACACACACAACTGTCAGTCATACACAGACAGTAACACATTAACACGCACACACAACTGTCAGTCATACACAGACAGTAACACATTAACACGCACACACACACAACTGTCAGTCATACACAGACAGTAACACATTAACACGCACACACACACAACTGTCAGTCATACACAGACAGTAACACATTAACACGCACACACACAACTGTCAGTCATACACAGACAGTAACACATTAACACGCACACACAAAACTGTCAGTCATACACAGACAGTAACACATTAACACGCACACACACACAACTGTCAGTCATACACACAGTAACACATTAACATGCACACACAAAACTGTCAGTCATACACAGACAGTAACACATTAACATGCACACACAAAACTGTCAGTCATACACACAGTAACACATTAACACGCACACACACAACTGTCAGTCATACACACAGTAACACACACGTTAATTCATGTCTTCCTCACCCTCTCCTTCTTTATTCTTCTCTGTCATTTTCTTCTTTTCTCATCCTCCTTCTTTCCCTCCCTCCCTCTCTCTGTCTCTCCCTCCCTCCCTCTCTCTCTCCCCCTCACTCTCTCTCCCTCTCTCTCTCTCTCCCTCACTCCTTCTCCATCCCTCCCTCTCTCTGTCTCTCTCCCTCCCTCCCTCCCTCTCTCTCTCTCTCTCTCTCTCCCCCCCTCACTCTCTCTCTCCCTCTCTCTCCTTCTCTCTCCCTCACTCCCCCCCTCTCTCTCTCTCCCTCTCTCCCTCACTCACTCTCTCTCCCTCACTCTCTCTTTCCCCTCACTCCCTTTCTCTCTCCCTCTCTCTCTCCTTCCCTCTCTCACTCTCCCTCTCTCTCTCCCTCTCACTCTCCCTCACTCTCTTTCTCTCTCTCCCTCACTCCCTCTCTCTCTCTCTCTCCCTCCCTCACTCACTCTTTCTCTCTCTCGCTCTCTCCCTCCCTCTCACTCCCCCTCCCTCTCTCTCCCTCACTCCCTCTTTCTCTCTCTCTTTCTCTCACTTTTTCACTCTTGTCCTGCAGAGCGATCTGTGGTCTAGCCAGCGTCCAGCCCATGGTGAATGTCCACGCCTCCATGGCACAGACTCCTCCTTCTCATCTGCCCCAGCTGACTTTGCCCCTCCCCCCCACTGCTGAAACTATGGGAGAGTCTCCCGCATCTCAGAGTTACCACACTATCCCCACCTCTCATCTACAACCGCCACCACAACCCCTGCACCCCCCTGGCCCGGCCCAGCCCGGCCAGGAGCAGAGTGGCATTTTGGACTGGCTTCGGAGCTTCCGCCTCCACAAATACTACCCTGTGTTTAAACAGCTGACCATGGAGGAGGTGAGTGCTGAGCGGACAGATGGCTTTATTATTAACATTCAGACGTGAGGCTGGATGAGATGGATAGATGTATCAGTATTCAGTGGAAATGGTTTCAGTAAGTTGTCAGCAGATAACAGTGAAACTGTAGGTACGTTCACTCATGAAAGAGAAGAAACTGTTATATTTGACTAACTTTACTTACACACGGGAAGAACTGTGACTGTGGCCGTGTGGGTCTACAACCTTTCTTTTGCCATGCATCTGTTACCGTCTTCTGATTGTGGACTCTTTCCCATAGTTCCTTGCTCTCACCGAAGAGGATCTGAACAAGTATGATCTCACTCAGGGAGCCAAGAAGAAGCTAAAGACGCAGCTGGAACTGCAGAAGTAAGTGAGACGTGGTCCCTGCACACAAACACCGCTAGCCGAGGTCCCTGCACACAAACACCGCTAGCCGAGGTCCCTGCACACAAACACCGCTAGCCGAGGTCCCTGCACACAAACACCGCTAGCCGAGGTCCCTGCACACAAACACCGCTAGCCGAGGTCCCTGCACACAAACACACACACATGGACACACACATCCGTTCCATACACACGGACTGTAAACTAGTTAGGAATGTCTCTATGGTCCTGTACACCAGGACATGTCCAGAGTTAAATCTGACCCAGCGGTGTGAGCTGTTCTGTGTATACAAACACTGTCAGAGGAACATGTGGAATCCCCCTTACCACTGTCCTCACACACGCACAAACACACACACACACGCACGCACACACAGACGTGCGTGCACAAGCTCTTTCCCTTAGACACACACATTCACGCATGTGTGTGCACACACAAATACAAATACACAACAGAGATAAATGTTATTCAGAACATTTCCAGTATGTTTGCATTTTATTATCCATAATATTTCTTATAGAGATACAGTGGCTGTAGAGTGGGATGGGATGGGGTAGAGTGGGGTGTGGTGGGGTGTGGTGTGGTAGGCCTGGTGCTGGTGGACCTACCCAGGGCACATTTCACTGCTCATGTGTAGGGCATTTGGCAGACACTCTTACCAGAGTGACTTGCATGTGTTTCAGTATGACATTACATGCGTTTTAATATGACAGTATGTGTTTGTGTATCAGTATGCCAGTATGTTTTACTATGCCAGTACATGTGTATCAGTATGACAGTACGTGTGTATCAATGTGACATTACATGTGTATCGGTATGACATTACACGTGTTTGTGTATCAGTATGACAGTACGTGTGTATAAGTATGGAACCCATGATGCCTTGGTCACCTGCTCCTACTGAACCTGGAGGTGAAGAGATGAGTTAAATCGCCAAACTGTGTGCAGGTGCTACCAGACTCACGGCTGAACATCTGCACGCTGGAGAAATGAACGATCTTATATGAGTGTCTGTTGGGTTCTTCCTGTGGCTTTAAGTGGCTTTAGATATGTACTTCTGTGACTGAGCACTGGGACTAGAGTGCTTGATTCCCTACTGACTGTAGTGGTGGGAGAGGTGGTTTAGGTTTAGAGGTAGGGTTAGGGTTAACCCTAGGGCTAGGGCTAGGTTTAGGGTTAGAGATAGGGTTAGGGTTAACCCTAGGGCTAGGGCAAGGTTTAGGGTTAGAGATAGGGTTAGGGTTAACTCTAGGGCTAGGTTTAGGGTTAGAGATAGGGTTAGGGTTAACCCTAGGGCTATGTTTAGGGTTAGAGGTAGGGTTAGGGTTAACCCTAGGGCTAGGGCAAGGTTTAGGGTTAGAGATAGGGTTAGGGTTAACCCTAGGGCTAGGGTTAGGGTTAGAGATAGGGTTAGGGTTAACCCTAGGGCTAGGTTTAGGTTTAGAAATAGGGTTAGGGTTAACCCTAGTGCTAGGTTTAGAAATAGGGTTAGGGTTAACCCTAGGGCTAGGTTTAGGGTTAGGGTTAACTCTATGGTTAGGTATAGGGTTAGGGTTATGGTTAACTTTAGGGTAAGGGTTAACGTTAGGGTTAGGGGTTAGGGTTAACTAGGGTTAGGGGTTAGGGTTGGTTAGGGTTAGGGTTAACTACGGTTAGGATTATAGCAATGACTGCAGTGGTGGCCGAGGCAGATATTCTAGACATTTATGTGAGAACATTTGGTTTGTTTTTCACTTTAGCGTGCCTAAGCGTGTATAAAACTCTGAGAAGTTCATGTTCAGCAGTTTAAGTTCACACAGATTCATTACAGTAAGATTTCTTCAGTTCTGTTCATTGCTGTGAGTCACTGGCTGACACTGGAACAGAAACGTTTGTTATGACTGAGGTCAAAGGGCCTGGGACTGATTTACACAAAGAGTAATGAGCACACACACACACACACACACACACACGCATGCTCTCTCTCACACACACACACACACACACACACACGCATACTCTCTCTCTCTCACACGCGTGCACACACACACACGCATGCTCTCTTTCTCTCTCTCACACACACACACACACACACACACACACACACATGCTCTCTCTCTCACACACACACATGCTCTCTCTCACACACACACACACACGCATGCTCTCTCTCTCTCACACACGTGCACGCACACACATGCTCTCTCTCACACACACACACACACATGCGCATGCTCTCTCTCTCACACACACACGCACACACGCGCATGCTCTCTCTCTCTCACACACACACACACACACACACACACACACACACATGCGTGCTCTCTCTGTCTCTCTCTCTCTCTCTCTCTCTCACACACACACACACACACACACACACTTTTCTAATCCCTTTTCCACTCTGATTATCGTGGAATTTCCACTGGCTGGCTGGGATTGGGGTGGTAGGGGTGAGATAAGACTGCTCCAGGTGATTCCCCATCTGTCACCTGGAAAAACCAGCAGTCCCAACAGCAGGGTGGAGATGGGTGGAGACAGCACCTTCAGTCATTTACCTACAGAAGAAAAACATTTTTGTTAAGATTGTTGAGGTTCTTCTGTAAGGCTCCTTATCTACAGCAGTAGTTATGAGTGTAGGAACGTCATGAATATGAACATTAAAATGATTTGGTATTTTATGAAGTCTTGGGACATGATTTTCTCCTTCATGTTACCACTGTAACTTTTACATTTAATGCTGTTTCTAAATAAAAATGTAAGATAGATCTTCATTCGAATTATCAAAGAATTGACCATATTTGGACCTTCACAATGTCAACTTTTAATATGTGAAATATAAATTTTTACTAGTTTTAAAAACAGATTATCCCCAAATAGTAATTTTAACATTAGACAGATAATCCACCATTCTACTGCCAATTGTAAAATCTGTGTTATCTTCGTGTGTAAGAGCGTTAATCCTGGACGTAGGTCCTTGTTCCTCCATGTCGGAATGCTGGAATCATGTCCAGAAGAGCAGCAGAAGTGGTGTCCTTTAGGTCCTTTAGTCTTGTGGATAACACGCTCTTGGTTAGATGATTAGATGGAACAGGGAGGAAAATTCTTTCCCAACTCTGGCTTTTCACAGTAAACCACTGCTCCAGTTTGGTACTGAAAACGTCTTATATATGACATCATAAACTGTCGATTGGTTAATTTCACCAATTATTTGATGTGTTGATATGTTTGCTGATGCAATGTAATGTGAATGTGTTTGATGTGCTGGCTGATGTAACGTGATTAGTGTGTAATGTGAGTGTGTTTGATGTGCTGGCTGATGTAACGTGATGAGTGTGTTTGATGTGCTGGCTGATGTAACGTGATTAGTGTGTAATGTGAGTGTGTTTGATGTGCTGGCTGATGTAACGTGATTAGTGTGTAATGTGAGTGTGTTTGATGTGCTGGCTGATGTAACGTGATTAGTGTGTAATGTGAGTGTGTTTGATGTGCTGGCTGATGTAACGTGATTAGTGTGTAATGTGAGTGTGTTTGATGTGCTGGCTGATGTAACGTGATTAGTGTGTAATGTGAGTGTGTTTGGCTGACAGGGAGAAGTTGGAGAAGAGACACCTGATGTCTCGGTGCTCTGTGTCCTGTGGTGGCGTTGCCAGAGTAACGCCATCCAGTTACAATGGTCCACTCACACACACACACACAGGCAATAGCAGTACAGGTTAGTGCACGCACACACACACACACACACACACACACACACACACACACACACACACACACACACACACAGTCTCTAACAATAAAGGTGAACACACACACACAGTAACAGACAGTACACATAGACACACACACACACACATATAACAAAATCTTTACCTGTCAAACATGGTGCAATTGAGAGCATCAAGGTTTATTAGGTAATGAGAGAGTTTATTACATCAGAGCTGTCTGTGAGCCTGATAGAAGCCCTTCTGTTATGTCAGGATTAAGTGAGTTTCTCAAGAGTGTCTGATGTCCTTTACACGCTAAATAATACTAATCTCATATTTGTCCTCTGGTTTGGCTGAGACGTATAACTCTGAGTCATCAGCACAGTGTTTATGAATTATTACACGTAGAGGTGGCATATATGAAGAAAAAAACAGGGGCCTTACAACAGACCCTTGTGGGACACCATAGTTAACCTTACAATCAGTTAAATAAGATTTACACACACACGCAGTAACTACAGCACAGATTTACACACACGCAGTAACTACAGCACAGACTTGTATACTCACACTTTGAACCACATTTCATATTTTTAATTAACTAAAAAAGTTTGTATTTTTTGTTGTGCATGAATTGTGCGCGCACGTGTGGGGAAATTGGGTTTGTGTGCATGTGTACATGCATGGGTGTGTATGCATGCCTGTGTGTTCACATATGTGTGCATGCATGGGTGTGTATGCATGCCTGTGTGTTCACATATGTGTGCATGCATGGGTGTGTATGCATGCCTGTGTGTTCACATATGTGTGCATGTACATGCGTGTGAGTGGTGATTTGAGCATATCTGTGTATGCGTGTGTGTTCAGAGCTGCAGGGAGAGGCTGAGGGCAGCTCCTCGGGCTCCTCCAGCGCACCCTGCAGCCCGATGTCACAGTCCCGTGACGCCTCCTTCGACCGGACCAGGGAACCCCCCAGGAGTGCGTTCCCCACACACCCAATGCACACCCAGCAAATCAGCCTGCAGCTCTGAGCTGTTCAGTTACACCATTAAAGAGATTAATTTAAGACTTCGTTGTAAGACTACTTCGTTGGTAATATGGTAATAGTGACAGTGTCAGTGGTAATAGTGTGTCTATAGTAATAGTGACAGTGTCTGTGTAATAGTGTGTCTATAGTAATGGTGACAGTGTCTGTGGTAATAGTGTGTCTATAGTAATGGTGACAGTGGCTGTGGTAATAGTGTGTCTATAGTAATAGTGACAGTCTGTGGTAATAGTGTGTCTATAGTAATAGTGACAGTCTGTGGTAATAGTGTGTCTATAGTAATAGTGACAGTGTCTGTGGTAATAGTGTGTCTATAGTAATAGTGACAGTGTCTGTGGTAATAGTGTGTCTATAGTAATGGTGACAGTGTCTGGTAATAGTGTGTCTATAGTAATGGTGACAGTGTCTGTGGTAATAGTGTGTCTATAGTAATGGTGACAGTGTCTGTGGTAATAGTGTGTCTATAGTAATGGTGACAGTGTCTGTGGTAATAGTGTGTCTATAGTAATGGTGACAGTGTCTGTGGTAATAGTGTGTCTAGTAATAGTGACAGTGTCTGTGGTAATAGTGTGTCTATAGTAATGGTGACAGTGTCTGTGGTAATAGTGTGCCTATAGTAATAGTGACAGTGTCAGTGGTAATAGTGTGTCTATAGTAATGGTGACAGTGTCTGTGGTAATAGTGTGTCTATAGTAATAGTGACGGTGTCTGTGGTAATAGTGTGTCTATAGTAATGGTGACGGTGTCTGTGGTAATAGTGTGTCTATAGTAATGGTGACAGTGTCTGTGTAATAGTGTGTCTATAGTAATGGTGACAGTGTCTGTGGTAATAGTGTGTCTATAGTAATGGTGACAGTGGCTGTGGTAATAGTGTGTCTATAGTAATAGTGACAGTGGCTGTGGTAATAGTGTGTCTATAGTAATAGTGACAGTGGCTGTGGTAATAGTGTGTCTATAGTAATAGTGACAGTCTGTGGTAATAGTGTGTCTATAGTAATAGTGACAGTGTCTGTGGTAATAGTGTGTCTATAGTAATGGTGACAGTGTCTGTGGTAATAGTGTGTCTATAGTAATGGTGACAGTGTCTGGTAATAGTGTGTCTATAGTAATGGTGACAGTGTCTGGTAATAGTGTGTCTATAGTAATGGTGACAGTGTCTGTGGTAATAGTGTGTCTATAGTAATGGTGACAGTGTCTGTGGTAATAGTGTGTCTATAGTAATGGTGACAGTGTCTGTGGTAATAGTGTGTCTATAGTAATGGTGACAGTGTCTGTGGTAATAGTGTGTCTATAGTAATGGTGACAGTGTCTGTGGTAATAGTGTGTCTATAGTAATGGTGACAGTGGCTGTGGTAATAGTGTGTCTATAGTAATGGTGACAGTGGCTGTGGTAATAGTGTGTCTATAGTAATGGTGACAGTGGCTGTGGTAATAGTGTGTCTATAGTAATGGTGACAGTGGCTGTGGTAATAGTGTGTCTATAGTAATGGTGACAGTGGCTGTGGTAATAGTGTGTCTATAGTAATAGTGACAGTCTGTGGTAATAGTGTGTCTATAGTAATAGTGACAGTGTCTGTGGTAATAGTGTGTCTATAGTAATGGTGACAGTGTCTGTGGTAATAGTGTCTATAGTAATGGTGACTGTGTAATAGTGTGTCTATAGTAATGGTGACGGTGTCTGTGGTAATAGTGTGTCTATAGTAATGGTGACGGTGTCTGTGGTAATAGTGTGTCTATAGTAATAGTGACAGTGTCTGTGGTAATAGTTTGTCTATAGTAATAGTGACAGTGTCTGTGGTAATAGTGTGTCTATAGTAATGGTGACAGTGTCTGTGGTAATAGTGTGTATAGTAATAGTGACAGTGGCTGTGGTAATAGTGTCTATAGTAATAGTGACAGTGTCTGTGTTAATAGTTTGTCTATAGTAATGGTGACAGTGTCTGTGGTAATAGTTTGTCTATAGTAATGGTGACTGTCTGTGGTAATAGTGTGTCTATAGTAATGGTGACTCTGTGGTAATAGTGTGTCTATAGTAATAGTGACAGTGTCTGTGGTAATAGTGTGTCTATAGTAATAGTGACAGTGTCTGTGGTAATAGTGTGCCTATAGTAATAGTGACAGTGTGTATGGTAATAAGTGCTGTATAAGTGAAGCTGATTTGTTGCTGTGGGTGTGTCCTGGCAGGGGCGGAGTCTGGAGAGAAGGAGCGGTCTTGCTTCCATGGCGCCGGTGGTTCTGCTGCTCCTAGCCGACCTACTGCTCAGGTCCTCCCTGTCCAGAACGGTCCGTCTCTGTCCCCATCACAGTTGACTCCGCCTTCCTTACCCCTGCTGTCTCCGGGGCGTGGTCTCCACTCTCCCCGAAAGCCCCGCCCCTCGCCGCTCTGTCCCGAGGACAGACCCAAACCCCCAGGGGCCTGCGTGGGAGCGGGCGTCCGTTTTGAAAGCTTCTTCCCTGGGGTGGGCATGGACGCTGTCCCCCCAGGGCTGCAATCTCCTGGGCTCATGGTGGAGACGAGCACCGCCCTAACTGCCACCTCCAACACCCTCCACCAATTCTCTCACCCCCCGCTGCAGCTGCAGGTGTCTCCCTCACCCACCCCCCCCATGGGGGCTCACTACCCTGCTTCCTCCTCGTGTTCTTCCTCCAGCCTGACCTCCAAACCAACGTTCCCGCCTGTCAGTGCAATCCCCATGGTAACGGGCAGCGGCGTTCCTATGGCAGCGGTGTCAGGGAACACCTACAGCATGAGCAGCGTGCCCGTGGCCCCGCCCAGATCCAGCCCCCTGTCGTCGGAAGCGGCAGCCTACATTGCGGGCCAGGCGAACGTGGTGGGTGCAGCTGTGTGCGTGTGCACCTCGTGTGGCTGCAGCGGGAACTGCGGCTCATACGGCACGCTGGCTTCAGGCTACTCGGGCTACTTGCCCCGCCCTATTTCTGCCACGCCCGTCTTCACGCTGGGGCCCCTGCTCCATCTCAGCCCCCTCCTCACAGGCAGTGGCTCCGCCTCTCCTTTCTCCTACCCTCTTGTAGCCCCGCCCCTCTACAACAGTGGCCTATCGCACGACTCACAACAAAACCTCATCCTGCCTCCCATGCAGGGCTTTTTAGGGGGAGGGGCTAATGTGTATCAACCGCATGGGGTGATGGGAAGTGGAGGGGTGGGGCAGAAGAAGGCAGGGACTGTGTCTTGCTACAACTGTGGGGTGAGTGGCCATCGAGCGCTAGACTGCAGACAGACACCCATGGACTCTAAACAGCAAGGTAGAGACCGGACAGCGGCACCCTGGGAAAATAATACTCACACTCACTCACACACACACACTCACGCACACACATACATACTCACACACATTCACTCACACACACACTCACACACACACACTCACTCACACACACACACACACTCACACACACACTCACTCACTCACACACACTCACTCACTCACTCACACTCACTCACACACACACACACACACACACATACTCACACACATTCACTCACACACATTCACTCACACACATTCACTCACACACACACACTCACACACACACACTCACACACACACACTCACTCACTCACTCACTCACACTCACACACACACTCACTCACACACACTCACTCACTCACTCACTCACACTCACTCACACACACACAGACACACACACACACAGACACACACACACACACAGACACACACACATACATACTCACACACATTCACTCACACACATTCACACACTCACACACACACACTCACTCACTCACTCACACACTCACTCACTCACTCACACACACACACACACACACAGATACTCACTCACAACTCACACACACATACTCACTCACAACTCACACACACACTCAGGCAAAAATTGAATGCAATAAAATAAAAATAAAAAAAAGAAGAAAACAACCATTTTAAAAGTTTTTTTTATCAGTAATTTTTGTTAAATGGGCTTCTGCTGATTTCATCTGCTTGTACTTATGTATGTATTGTGTGTGTGTGTGTCATTGTTTTTACAGGGATGTTTCGTCTCAAGTACTCTCCTCATTCAGACAGCCAGGACTCTGCTGACTAAGTGTGATTCTACGAGTGTGTGAGGTTATGAAGAGTCCTCTGGTGTGAGCCTGCACTCACACACACTCTGCCCACACCTGAAGCACTTGGAGTGACTCTTCAGTAAGGTTGGCATGGAAACCAGCCATGCCACTCAGACAGGGCAGAGAACACACTAAAGAACCCAGACTGCAGACAGGCTTCAGAAAGCAGCCTCTCCAGGCGAATATTAGTCTAACGGGAAAACAGTTTAATTTTAGGTGGCTACATTTTGATGATTCAAAATGCGTCACACGACTGCCATGTAAAAGTTCTCCACCCAAGGAAAGACGCTCATTTTTACAAGTCTTTGTGTATTCTTGCTCTGTCTTTTTGGATGTCATAGTTTTGCAAATCATTTTAGTCATTTTTGGAAACCATACCAGGTAGTTTTTGATGACATTTTTGCTCAGTGCCATAACAAATCAGGATGAAAGCACAATGCTGCCTCCCCTTGGCCGTTTACTGTAATGACACTGAAAAGCTCTGGCTGCCCGTGCTTCAACAGTCTGCCCCGTTTGGGTTGTCTGTCTGGAGCTGCTTCAACAGTCTGCCCTGTTTGGGTTGTCTGTCTGGAGCTGACAGAACTAGCCTGTTACAGCATGGACATGTTGAACTGCTCCATCATTCTTACCTGGTGGTGTATGGAGAAGAAGCCTGAAGCCCAGAGAGAACAGAACCACACGGAGAAAGAACAGGCTCAGGAACCCGTCCCACAGCCAGTTGGGTGACCACTGCAGTACCCCGTGTGTGCCCTGCAGGGACCACACAGTAGGTGCCGAGCAGAATCCCTCATCCTCAAGGTTCAGGAGTGGTGCTTGCAGGGTTCACTATGCATGCTGCCTTCTGACAAATATTCATGCGCTATGTTTTCCTGTGTAACCAGCCAGTGTTTCTAGTCCTCCAGACGCTGTGAGGGAGCCAGTCGCGTTCCTCTACTCTTTGGTCATTTTGTATTTAATGGTCGATGGTGAACTGAGTTTGTAATCAGAGTTATTTTGTATACAATACCAATTTGAGACTGTTTTTCCAAAATTAAACTTTATTGATTGTCTTTTGGATGTGTGTATGTGTGGGATCCTTTTTTTTTTTTTTTTTTTTTTTTTTTTACACAAATGTACTTCAGTACTGAAATAAGAGTTGACAGCACATTTTAAGGCAAATTAAACTAAATGTGGCGTCTACAGTCGTGGTCTTTAGCTGTTGTGTCTACGATCGTGCTGGTCTACAGCTTTGGTTGTTCTCCATTTTCAATTTATTATTATTATTAGTCACAGTCATATAGATTATTTCCCTCCCTTGCAGGTTTATGGACCCACTGAGCTTAAGGTGTAAATCAGTCTATGGGGAGCGTTCAGCATACAGTAGGAACAGTTAGCTTGGTGAGGGGAGCTCAGAGGAAGGATAGTTCTGCGCCAAGACCAATGGCTCCAATTTTCAGATGCTGCAAAGACGGACAGGCTGAGGTGAGTCAGCGGAGTCTAATTACAGGTTATATGACCATAAAACTGACAACGTGGATTATGGGTAATGTGTGATGAGTGACTACAGGGTTTTACAGTGAAAATAAAAACTGCCGCTATTTCTCCATAAACCTGAACGTTTGAGTTATGTAGGTAACAAGAAACACGATGAGGATGGCTGGACACTTGTCAACATCTTGAATATTCCTGTTTTATTTATCTGTTAAAATAACAAATGTGAAGTTCAAGAGCAGAGTGACACAGGGGAGATAGCATGGCTATTAAAGTGGAGATACAGAAGAGAAGGATCACTGCCAAACCATGTCAGACAAACACCTGTAGACATTGTTCTTTACACAAATTTAGCATGTGAACATTAACTAGGAAACTTCACTTTAAATACACAAAGACCATTCCAGATAAACACACAGGCTAAAGCACCTGAGACAGAAGCCTTGGACACTGTGGTTGTTGGACAATTAGACATCCCCACACAGGCAGACACTAGAACACATATGCAGTGATATAAAGGCGCAGAGAACCCTCTCGTAAGGTCAGGACATTGAGAAAAGCAGGTCTCCTGGAGGCATCCTGGACCTGCTGCAGAGACATCTGCCAATAGCTAACCCACGTCCCCTCACACGCTCGCACCGGGCCAGAGGTGCAGCTAACCCGCGTCCCCTCACACGCTCGCACCGGGCCAGAGGTGCAGCTAACCCGCGTCCCCTCACACGCTCGCACTGGGCCAGAGTTGCAGCTAACCCGCGTCCCCTCACACCGGGCCAGAGGTGCAGCTAACCCGCGTCCCTTCCTGTATCTGCATTACAGAGCTGTAAGGTGTCTGATTGATGAGCATTTTTCTGGAATGACTCCCATTCCATCTGCTTTGTGTGGATCACAGAAATTATCAACAGGTCACAGTTCCTCCTTTGTGAGTCCAAGAAGCCTCCAGCTCACAGCTGTGCTGCAAGGAGCTGCTGGGAATCGCCTTGAGCGCAGAAGTTCACCAGCAACAGGCTGTGCAGCGCACTACAGCTAACAGTCCTTCAGATGGTACAGATCTGCACTTGAACAAGCTGATCTGTTCCCTGTCGGTCTCATGTGAAGCTACAAGCTTTGTCAAGTTTAGCAATCTTGCAACTAAGAGTGAGGGAGCGTGTGACTGTACCTCATATCAAGAACTTGCACAATGCATTTAAATGAGAGAATCTGTCATTCACATATCCACTACACATCAGATATGTGGCATTTCTGTTAAGATCAAACTCCAAAAATATACAACTAAAAATAAAAACACTACTCCTTCTCCGAGCTATTCTAAGCAATCGTCACAACTCATGTGAAGCACGTTCTCACCAACACACCATTTCATTAACGGATCATGGACTGACCACAGGTTGAAGAAACCGGATAAACAATGTGATCAGAAACCATCAGGAGTCATCTGTATTTAAACACAGCCTCTGCTCTAGGGCTGATGGGACTTCCACACAATCACAGGGACAAAGTCTGTCCACCCAAATTAAACGACAAAACCACATCAACGTCAGAAGGAAGGAGATCTGGGTATTACGGGGCGAGAAGAGTGAGACTTCTTCTGTCTGCTTCTGTATTGAGGTGGTGTGTGTGTGTAAGCTAGGCGGTGTATGCAGTGTGTGTGTGTGAGAGCCAGGCGGTGTATGCAGTGTGTGTGTGAGAGCCAGGTGGTGTATGCAGGGTGTGTGTGTGTGTGTGTGTGTGTGAGGGCCAGGCGGTGCATGCAGGGTGAGGGTGTGTGTGTGTGTGTGTGTGTGAGAGCCAGGTAGTGTATGCAGGGTGTGTGTGTGTGTGTATATGCTGGAAGCTCATTGTCCGTAAGTGAGAGCAGGAAGGTTCTACTAAGGCATCGCACTTCCAAAGGTTTCCTGAGAGGCGTAGACCATGTACAGGAAGCCATCTTCATCCCGCTCCCGCTCATACACTTCGGAGATGGCTGTGGACACGGACACCATGCTGTGGCCGTTCACAAGCAGGAAGAAAGCCTGGTTGGAGTTCAGCTGCAGGCGCCTCCTGGTGGCAGCAACATGACAAAACACAAACTGTTAGCAGTTCTGTTTTAATCTGCTATTTTTAGCCTTCGTAGGACATACTAAAGGTGAATATAAACAGAGCTTGGGTCTAATCCCTCGCTCCCCTTATCCCTCTCTCTCTCTCTCTCTCCCTACACACCCTCTCTTTTCCGCAGGTTTTCATGCAGTAGTCCAGCGTTCTCTGCGTGAGGAGGATCTACACAGCACTGGGGCTCCAGCTTACCTGATGATTTTGATGAGTTCACTCATGTTCACATGGTCAGGAACCAAAAACTTGGTCTTGTCCAGAACAGGCAGTTGTTTTTCCCCCTTGTACCTCTCAATGATGACCTGAAAAATGAAAACAGACAGCAGACACTTCATTCTCTTGTTTTATAAAAAAGTAAGCACACCAGTTTCTGAAATATTTATTTAAAATACCAAAATTTGAGTTTATAAAACTCTATTTTTGTTTTTTGTGTTTGTATGTGGGACCCTCCCTTTACACCAATCATAGAGAATTCTTGTTTTTTGAACAGATCAGTCAGCAGAGCGGTAATGCGGTAATGCGCGTATGTAGCAGGGCGGTAATGCGGTAACACGCGTATGTAGCAGAGCGGTAATGCGGTAACGCGCGTATGTAGCAGGGCGGTAATGCGGTAACGCGCGTATGTTGCAGGGCGGTAATGTGGTAACCCGTATGAAGCAGGGCGGTAATGTGGTAACCCGTATGAAGCAGGGCGGTAATGTGGTAACCCGTATGAAGCAGGGCGGTAATGTGGTAACCCGTATG
Source organism: Electrophorus electricus (assembly GCF_041902795.1). Classification (NCBI taxonomy): domain Eukaryota; kingdom Metazoa; phylum Chordata; class Actinopteri; order Gymnotiformes; family Gymnotidae; genus Electrophorus; species Electrophorus electricus. The sequence continues at coordinate 26,176,617 of NC_137512.1, read as the reverse complement.
AAGCAGGGCGGTAATGTGGTAACCCGTATGAAGCAGGGCGGTAATGTGGTAACGCGCGTATGTAGCAGAGCGGTAATGTGGTAACCCGTATGTAGCAGAGCGGTAATGCGGTAACGTGTGTATGTAGTAGAGCGGTAATGTGCTAGCTCTGCTAGCAGGCCTGTGTGGGCCCCAGGGGAACACAGTGGGGGTGTGAGACTAGGGGGCAGGGTGGTACTCTGGAGGTGATCCCATTAGCAGCTGAACGAGTCTAATCCACAGGTGGCAGACTGTCACATGATCCCCCAGTCAGCTGGTGACACTGTGCTCTTCCAACCCTGCTGTCCTTTAGAGCCTTGCTTACATATGCTGATTTGAGCAGACTCTCAGAGGTCTGGAAACCAACGACTCCTCACACAGTTTATACTGCTTTGATGTGTAAATATGACCCTTTAAATCAGGGGAGGGGTGGGTAGGTGTGTTGGCAAGCATTCAGAGAGGTCCCAACCTTCATGAATGACAATATGACCCTGCAAACACTCACTATAGTTCAGACATATGAGAATCCAGCTGGACTCCACTACTGCATGTCCTGCATGACCCAGGAGTCTCAAAGACAAAGGTGAGATCCCCAAGTCAACCGAAACAAACAATCCCGACGCGCGCGCACACACACACACACGCTGACACACGGCATGCAAGGCACCGTTTCCCAGTGGGTTCTGCACCGGGACGGGCAGCGGAGGGGCTCTTACCGGAATCTTGCTGGGGTGCTGCTCTCGAATATGTCTGACATCGTCCACTCTCTGTTCTGTAGGGGAAACGTCAACACACTGTTACACGTTCACTCAGCTAAAGAACAGTTATCGACTAATTCATTTTTAACTGAAAAATTGGAATGAAAGAAGCCCGACTCATGTTTTCACTGTCGAAGTCTAAACAGTTACAGCGACTAGTGGCTGTGCTTCTGGAAACCAAATGAAACAAGTTCCGCCGTTTTTAGGTTAAAACGCAAAACAAAGACGGTCGTGTGTATCTTAAGAGGATAAGAAGGATCCAAACACGTGACCCGCTTAACAGACGTGATGAAAACAGGGCCCACGTTCACGAGCAGGTTTACTTCAGCACGTGTAGTGGATAAACCACACGAAGCCCACTCACGTCCAGTCGGACCAGTCACACGTCGGCGGGCTGCACCTGACCCAGCCAAGGCGCCTCTTTACTCCAGGAATCCGCTTGCTGAGCTCAGCGGCTGGTCCCATCCCCCAATTCTGCAGAGAGCTCGTCTGCATCTCCAGATCTGCGTGTGGTTGCCACACATCTGGCCTCGCGACGGTATTGCGACACCGAAGCTGAGTCTCGAGGCAACCTGTACTAAACAGTGCCGAATGTTTGTCTTATTCTGTTATTCGCAGCTGCATAATTCTGAATACGCAGCGGTTGGAGTGTTCAGAGATGTGCATCAGCGCCGACACCCTTCCCCAGGTCACCCCGAGCCCCACACGACGTGACCTACTTTAGACTGCTCACTGTAGGGCCCTGCGCACCTCCATGCACCCTGGCGAACCGACACTAGCTGTTTAAGAGGAATATTATATATATAAAGAGAACGATGTTGATGTTAAAGGTTAATTATTGTAAGGAGCTTGACTCGATTAATCTATTAATGTCATACTAAACTGTAAACATTTCGCGCATTTTGTCGCAGGTTTATTAGAAAACGAAAGCGAGCTCGAGCCCGCAGCACGCGCTTACCAAAGGTCCTTCTTTGTTTGAACGTCTTTTCTGACGGCATGTTTCACGGACACGCGAGAGTATTTAGGCAAACCGCCTAAGATGAACAGAAGTAAAATAGCGACGCGTCTACGCAGGCGTTACCGAGTTGGGTTTCAAAAAAACCCAAATAACGCAACTCTTTTGCAACCCTTTCCTGCTCGCGAGTGACTCTGCTGCTGCGCGAGGACTCTAACCAGCAAAACAAACCAGTCAGCTGACGCGTGACGTCACGGGCGGCCGAGCAGGGGCGGGGTTAAGATGCTCGCGGTTCTAGTGCGACGTGGAGAGTAATTGTCTCTAACATAGTGCCCGAAAGCAAGGTGTTTATCTTTTTATAAGCCATTATCATAAAAAAAGAACCCAATACCTTTATCAAACAAGGAAAAAGAAAAAAAGATCTTCCTGCCGTTGCGGTCTATTACGGTACAATATTATTTATAACATTTTATCAGACTAAATCTCATTCTTCTGGTAATGTTATTTCCAGACAGTCCTCCTGTGTGCTGGAAGAGTGGAAGAGCAGTTGTTACGTCACAAGCTCAGAGATTAAGACGCGCGACTAGTAATCAGAAGGTTGCCGGAGCAAGACCCTTAACCCTCAGTTACTCAGGTTGTACTCAGTCAGAATTGTAAGTTGTTTTGGATAAAAAGCGTCAGATAAATGCTGTGAAACGTAATCATATATATATATAACCTTTAGCATTGAACTGCGATGTTTCAGTGCAGCTGCAATGTGTATCTTAATTAGTATCCACACAGTCTGTTCACAGAGTGAGATGGATGAGGGTGTCGTGCGTTATTTGATCTAAACATGACTAGAGGCAAGAACAGGAAAGAGTAGTTGTGTAGGAATGAGCATATCCAACAGGGTAGATTACTGTAATGTTCTCCTTGCAACCCTGACCCCAACACTAACCCTAACCCTGACCCCGACCCCAACACTAACCCTGAACCTGACCCCAACACTAACCCTGACCCTGATCCCAACACTAACCCTAACCCTGACCCAACCCCAACACTAACCCGGACCTTCACCCCAACACTAACCCTAACCCTGACCTGATCCCAACACTAACCCTGACCCTGACCCAAACACTAACCCTAACCCTGAACCTGACCACAACACTAACCCTGACCCTGACCCTGAACCTCACCCCAACACTAACCCTGACCCTGACCCTCACCCCAGCACTAACCCTAACCCTGACCTGACCCCAACCCTAACCCTGACCTCGACCCTGACCCCAACACTAACCCTGACCCTGACCCCAACACTAACCCTGACCCCAACACTAACCCTAACCCTGAACCTGACCACAACACTAACCCTGAACCTGACCCCAACACTAACCCTGACCCTGATCCCAACACTAACCCTAACCCTGACCCAACCCCAACACTAACCCGGACCTTCACCCCAACACTAACCCTAACCCTGACCTGATCCCAACACTAACCCTGACCCTGACCCAAACACTAACCCTAACCCTGAACCTGACCACAACACTAACCCTGACCCTGACCCTGAACCTCACCCCAACACTAACCCTGACCCTGACCCTCACCCCAGCACTAACCCTAACCCTGACCTGACCCCAACCCTAACCCTGACCTCGACCCTGACCCCAACACTAACCCTGACCCTGACCCCAACACTAACCCTGACCCTGACCCCAACACTAACCCTAACCCTGAACCTGACCACAACACTAACCCTGACCCCAACCCCAACACTAACCCTGACCCTCACCCCAACACTAACCCTAACCCTGACCTGACCCCAACACTAAACCTGACCCTGACCCCAACACTAACCCTGGCCCTGACCCTGACCCCAACACTAACCCTGACCCCAACCCTAACCCTAACCTTGACCCTGACCCCAACACTAACCCTGACCCCAACCCTAACTCCAACACTAACCCTAACGCTGACCCTGACCCCAACACTAACCCTGACCCTCACCCCAACACTAACCCTAACCCTGATCTGACCCCAACACTAACCCTGACCCCAACCCTAACCCTGACCTCGACCCTGACCCCAACATTAACCCTAACCCTGAACCTGACCCCAACCCTGACCCCAACCCTAACCCTGACCCCGACCCTGACCCCAACACTAACCCTGACCCTAACACTAACCCTTACCCTGACCCTGACCCCAACACTAACCCTAACCCTGACCCTGACCCCAACACTAACCCTAATCCTGACCCCAACACTAACCCTAACCCTGAACCTGACCCCAACACTAACCCTGACCCTGACCCCAACACTAACTCTGACCCTGACCCCGACCCTGACCCCAACACTAACCCTAACCCTGACCCCAACACTAACCCCGACCCTGACCCCAACAC
>NC_137512.1:26165000-26167500 GCF_041902795.1 Electrophorus electricus | reverse complement strand
AATAGAGGAGAGGCCACAGTTGCAGATGCGTATCATTGACCTGGAGAACCAACCCGTACCTGAAGAACTGCTCCACACCTGGAGAACTGTTCTGTGCCTGAGAAGCCAAAAGCTGGGGGTTTGATGCTGCAGTTGCCATGGAGGTTACCATGACAACGTGCTATACTGTTCACAGAGAGTTTAAGGAAAACACCCACTCTCATTTTTTGTCCTCGGTGAGGCATATTCATTGGCACAAAACTGAATGCTTTTAGTCCCACAGACCACCCCACAGACCGCCCCACAGACCACCCCACGGCTCGTCCCACAGACCACCCCACGGCTCGTCCCACAGACCGCCCCACAGACCACCCCATGGCTCGTCCCACAGACCGCCCCACAGACCGCCCCACAGACCACCCCATGGCTCGTCCCACAGACCACCCCACAGACCGCCCCACAGACCACCCCACGGCTCGTCCCACAGACCGCCCCACAGACCGCCCCCTAAAGCAGAATTTGTGGTTGTGACTTTGGTTGCACAATAGATCACAGAGTCAGACAGAAGCTGCTTGCATGTATTACACAGTGAGGAAGGAAACCCAACAGTTTATTTAAACAGAACAAATGCACAACACAATTACAATTTATTCTAAAATTTTAATGAATTCATCCAGAGAGACTCACATGAATAAAACATCACCTCAGAGCTGGAGGTCTGGGTTCCCTCCCACATGAGCAGTGTTAGAGGGCTTCAAGCAGCTTGTGCACACTTTTACACACATCTACATTCTTTTACACACTTTTACACACTTTTGGACTTTTTTCTTTAAGAGATAAAAACACTCACACTTTGACACTTGGCCATCCCACCTGTGTGCAGTATGGGTCATGAGGCCAGCCACTCCGCGGTCAGACGCACAGTAGGGAAGTAGTGTGAACACGCACAGGCGCACGGAGCCAGGGCTGCAGACAGGAGGTGTTCACGAGCGGCCGCGTGCTCCCATGGCGACACCACCTGCTCACTGAGGTAGACTGTGACTTGTTGTCAGAGCTGAACGAACAACAACAAAATCACTAGTCTTCCACAGCGCACAGGGGCAGCACAGCAATTCTCCAGATGCTCCCAGAGACTCTAGGAGTTCATCTCCGAAAACCTCGAGGTGTGTGAGATAATGAGGAGGCACGCCAGACCTAGTTACACAGCTCAAAGCCCTAATTGGGTCCTGGAAAATATAGAATGCAAGTTTTCAGAAAATGATTCACAATGAAAGAAAACAGAACAAAGTGAGAATGTATATGTTCAGCTGTGTTTTTTTTAATTTTTGTTCTTATTTGTTTTTGGGTATCATGTTTCTTATTCAGAACAGTTCCAACAATATAATGATATTTACTGTGTGTGTGTGTGTGTGTGTGTGTGTGTGTGTGTGTGTGTGTGTAAGGACAGGTAGGCTTCAGGTGTTGTATTGGGTCCACCAGTCTGTATTTCTAGGACGTCTTTGTGGGATCCTATCATGGGTTAGCTCATGTCTGTCATCCATGCCACACACACACACACACACACACACACACACACACACACACACACACACACACACACACACACACACACACAGAGGAAAATATCCCCAATATCTGCGGGATACAACCGCACCTTTCATGCTCTGCTCTGCTCTCTACATTAGAGGTGCACCGAGTCTGAAACACAGTTACATTAGAGAGAGAGAGAGCTGTGTTGTGGGATGGCTCTTGCCTTATCTTGCACATCAGAAAACACACACACATGACATTTCCCGAAGGATGGTTGAGTGCATTGAATCCCTGCTCCTCTGAACACACAACACACTGTTGCTCAGCACACACTCACTCTCTTTCTCTCCTGCTCTCTCTCCTAATTTTGTCTCTCTGTCTCTCTCCAATTCTTGCTGTTTCTCTGTCTCTCCAAACCCAATATTGTCTTTCAGCCCTAACATGAGATCCGAGGGTTATGAAACACAATAAATAAACAAGTCCCACTCAGACCCTAACACACCTTCTGTGTGTGCACGTATGTGTGTGTGTGTGCATCAGGAAAGATTTTACAACCCCACAGCCATATTACTGTAAGAGGTTTTAATCACCACAACTACATCTGGCACAGGTTGAGAAATGGACTGTTGGCTGCTGGTTGCCCTCAGATACCGTGTTCCATAACACTGGTCTGTGCTGGCCGACAGTGGCCAATACAGACACAGAGACACAGAGCCAGTGAAGTTACGGTTACGTTGGGCCATCATCCATTTTGCATTAGGACCTGGTTGAGTTAACATGTACAAAGCGAAGGCAACAATCAGCCTGTCACTGGGCAGGAGTCTGACCGCACTCACCTCGGCCTCTTTAGGAAGGAGAGACTTGTTAGAAGCACAATTGCTCCCTGACCCTGAGCAATTGTGACAGAGCTGACCCTGACCCTGTCTCACAGAGCTGACCCTGACCCTGACCCTGTCTCACAGAGCTGACCCTGACCATGACCCTGACTCAC
>NC_137512.1:26160000-26162500 GCF_041902795.1 Electrophorus electricus | reverse complement strand
TCCAGGCTGTTGAGGCTGAGAGTGTGTGGATATTAGCTAAATGGAGCACACTGCTTTATCCACACAACGTAACAAACACACAAGCATCACCACACAGCGTAACATACTCAACGAGCGTCACCAATGACATTGTACATGTGTCAGTCAGACAGGCTGTAACAGAAACACTTCACAGTAAATCCACTTTGCTGTGGTTAGCAAATAAAGATTTGTGATTTGTTTTGACTTTTGATTTAGTAAACAAAAGTCAGTGGCTAATTCATTAGTGATGAGGTCATTGGATTAGTTAACCGAAAGCTTATGGATTTTGGATTAGTTCTGCTCTGTGTGGTAGCGGCAGGACCTTGCTAGTATCTCTTTAAAGTGCTAGTATCTGCTTTGTCTTAGATATAACAAGATATAGCAACAAAAACAACAACAACAAATAAATAATAATAATGATGATAAATATTACTTGTAGTAGAAATAGTATATAATTAATGACTAAAAAGGTCTGTGACACACTCCCTGAGCACGTCTGTGTAAGGAGAACAGCAGGGCAGATCAGACGGCCCGGTGTGACCTCTCGTGCTCTCCCGCGCGGGACTTTAACCCGATAAGGAGGCGCTGAGTGGCCCCGGGGTGCCTGTGCTGGTCTGCCTTCCTGCACTAATTTGATTGTCTTCCCCTGCACTGACAGAGGGATTCTGCAAGCGTATGTTCATTCTCTAAATGTGTTACTTCTCCTTCTCTCTCTCCTCTCTCCCCTCCTACTCTTCCGCATCTCTTCCTGTCTCTCTCTCTCACCTCTGAGCTCATTAGGGTGTCACAGTGACGGAGGTGACTCCCCTCCATTATTTAATCTTTCTCTCCCCTGGCTGTGAACACATGCTCTCTGATTGGCTGGAGATTGGCTGCTATGGCTGTGAGCATGGGGCTCCAGCCCCACCCACTACCCCACCCACTCCTCTTTCTCCACCCACTACCCCACCCACTCCTCCTGCTCCACCCACTACTCCTACTCCACCCACTACCCCACCCATGCCTCCTGGTCCACCCACTACCCCACCCACTCCTCTTTCTCCATCCACTACCCCACCCATGCCTCCTGGTCCACCCACTACTCCTACTACACCCACTACCCCACCCATGCCTCCTGGTCCACCCACTACTCCTACTACACCCACTACCCCACCCATGCCTCCTGGTCCACCCACTACTCCTACTCCACCCACTACCCCACCCATGCCTCCTGGTCCACCCACTACTCCTACTACACCCACTACCCCACCCACACCTTCTGGTCCACCCACTACTCCTACTCCACCCACTACCCCACCCATGCCTCCTGGTCCACCCACTACTCCTACTCCATCCACTACCCCACCCATGCCTCCTGGTCCACCCACTACTCCTACTCCACCCACTACCCCACCCATGCCTCCTGGTCCACCCACTACTCCTACTACACCCACTACCCCACCCACGCCTCCTGGTCCACCCACTACCCCACCCACTCCTCTTTCTCCACCCACTACACCACCCACTCCTCCTGCTCCACCCACTACCCTATCCACTCCTCCTTTTCCACCCACTACCCCATTCACTCCTCCTTCTCCACCTACTACCCCACCCACTCCTCTTGCTCCACCCACAGCTCCACCCACTCCTCCTGCTCCATCCACTACCCCACCCACTCCTCATGCGTGAGCGTATTCAGTCTGCCTTCCTGCAGAGTTGCCTGGATACAGGCCACATGTCCCTGCAGGTGCTCATTAGCACGAAGAGGATTTCATTACAAAAACATTTATGCTATTATCAACCATAAAATAAACACATTTCTGTGCCATTGTAAAAGAAAAAAACCTGTTTTCAACATTGGGTCACGTTTTGCAGAAGACATGCATTGTGACCATGTTATTCGTTCAGCAGTACACACAGTAATTGTTATTGTGGTAAACATGTAGGGGCCAAAGCTGGGCTGTCAGTCAGCAGCGCACCCACAGATTGGTGCGTAATTACGGTAGGTAAGAACATATGATTTGAGGTAATTGCCTTGATGAGGGGTTCAGCAAAGCTACACTTAATTACCTGAGTGTGCAGTCTCCATAGAGGACCCTGTTACTGCACAAACACACGACCTCCCATGACCCCCCAAAACCCACATACACATGACCCCCCACCTCACACGACCCCCCAAAACCCACAAACACACAACGCCCACCTCACACAACTCTCCCAAACATCCAAAACCCACAAACCAACCCCCCCCCCAACAACCTGACAGTCCCCCCGACACATCCACCAGCAAAACTGAAATGGAAGGGGTGTAGTGGGGTGGAGGAGTGAGAGAGAGAGAGAGACACAGAGAGAGAGGGGGGAGGGAGAGAGAGAGAAAATGCCACAGAAAGAAAGCTAGAAAGAGAAAAATGGAGAGAGAGAGAGATAGAAAATGAGATTATGAGAGATAATGTGAAAGAGGGAGAGAGAGGAAAGGAGAGAGAGTCTGTGAGAGCGAGAC
>NC_137512.1:26150000-26157500 GCF_041902795.1 Electrophorus electricus | reverse complement strand
TTGTTGCGGCTGATTAGTGACTCACTGACACCATAATGTTGTTGCATCTCATCAGTGACTCACTGACACTGTAATGTTATTGCTGATCAGTGACTCACTGACACTGTAATGTTGTTACGGCTGATCAGTGATTCACTGACAATGTAATATTGATATGGCTGATCAGTGATTCACTGACACTATAATGTTGTTGCGGCTGATTAGTGACTCACTGACACCATAATGTTGTTGCATCTGATCAGTGACTCACTAGGAATGTAATATTACAGCTGATCAGTGACTCACTGACACTGTAATGTTGTTACGGCTGATCAGTGACTTGTTGATACTGTAATGTGATGGCTGATCAGTCACTCACTGGCACTGTAATGTCACAACTGATCAGTCACTGACTGGCACTGTAATGTTACAGCTGATCAGTGACTCACTGACACTGCAACATTCTGGTTGATCAGTGACTCACAGGCACTGTAATGTTGTTATGACTGATCAGTGACTCAATGGCACTGTAAAGCTGTTATGCCTGATCAGTGACTCACTGACACTGTAATGTTACGGCTGATTAGTGACTCACTGACACTGTAATGTTATGGCTGATCAGTGAATCACTGGGAATGTATTGTTATGGCTGATCAGTGACTCACTGACACTGTAATGTGATGGCTGATCAGTCACTCACTGGCACTGTAATGTTAAAGCTGATCAGTGACTCACTGACACTGCAACATTATGGTTGATCAGTAAATCACTGGCACTGTAATGTTGTTATGGCTGATCAGTGACTCACTGGAATTGTATTGTTGTTATGACTGAACAGTGACTCACTGGCACTGTAGTGCTATGGCTGGTCAGTGACTCACACTGACAGGTTACAACTGATCAGTGACTCACTGGGAATGTATTTTTATGGTTGATCAGTGACTCACTGACACTGTAGTGTTGTCACAACTGAACAGTGACTCACTGGCACTGTAATTTTATGGCTGATCAGTGAATCACTGGCATTCTAATGTTACAGCTGATCAGTGACTCCCTAGCACTGTAATGTTGTTACAGCTGATCAGTGACTTACTGACACTGTAATGTTGTTAAGGTTTATCAGTGACCTACTGACACCGTAATGTTGTTACGGCTGATCAGTGACTTGCTGACACTGTAATGTTATGGCTGATTAAACACTGACTGACACTGAAAGGTTACACCTGACCAGTGACTCAATGGCACTGTGATCTTACAGCTGATCAGTGACTCCCTAGCACTGTAATGTTGTTACAGCTGATCAGTGACTTACTGACACTGTAATGTTGTTAAGGTTTATCAGTGACCTACTGACACCGTAATGTTGTTACGGCTGATCAGTGACTTGCTGACACTGTAATGTTATGGCTGATTAAACACTGACTGACACTGAAAGGTTACACCTGACCAGTGACTCAATGGCACTGCGATCTTACAGCTGATCAGTGACTCACAGGCACTGTAAAGTTGTTACGCCTGATCAGTGACTCACTGGCACTGTAAAGTTGTTATGCCTGATCAGTGACTCAATGGCACTGTAAAGCTGTTATGCCTGATCAGTGACTCACTAGCATTGTTATGTTGTTTCAACTGATCAGTGACTCACTGGGACTGTAATGATACAGTGACTTGCTGACACTTTAATGTTACGGTTGATCAGTCACTCACTGGCACTGTAATGTTAAAGCTGATCAGTGACTCACTGACACTGCAACATTATGGTTGATCAGTAAATCACTGGCACTGTAATGTTGTTATGGCTGATCAGTGACTCACTGGAATTGTATTGTTGTTATGACTGAACAGTGACTCACTGGCACTGTAGTGCTATGGCTGGTCAGTGACTCACACTGACAGGTTACAACTGATCAGTGACTCACTGGGAATGTATTTTTATGGTTGATCAGTGACTCACTGACACTGTAGTGTTGTCACAACTGAACAGTGACTCACTGGCACTGTAATTTTATGGCTGATCAGTGAATCACTGGCATTCTAATGTTACAGCTGATCAGTGACTCCCTAGCACTGTAATGTTGTTACAGCTGATCAGTGACTTACTGACACTGTAATGTTGTTAAGGTTTATCAGTGACCTACTGACATCGTAATGTTGTTACGGCTGATCAGTGACTTGCTGACACTGTAATGTTATGGCTGATTAAACACTGACTGACACTGAAAGGTTACACCTGACCAGTGACTCAATGGCACTGCGATCTTACAGCTGATCAGTGACTCACAGGCACTGTAAAGTTGTTACGCCTGATCAGTGACTCACTGGCACTGTAAAGTTGTTATGCCTGATCAGTGACTCAATGGCACTGTAAAGTTGTTATGCCTGATCAGTGACTCAATGGCACTGTAAAGCTGTTATGCCTGATCAGTGACTCACTAGCATTGTTATGTTGTTTCAACTGATCAGTGACTCACTGGGACTGTAATGATACAGTGACTTGCTGACACTTTAATGTTACGGTTGATCAGTCACTCACTGGTACTGTAATGTTGTTACAGCTGATCAGTGACTCACTGGCGCTGTAAGAAGCCTTTCTGGGTTGTAAATTATTTCCTCCCTGCACACAGCTCCAGGGTCAGATTGAACCCTGTAGTTACCTAAATTGCCCCGCCCCTCACAGGGGGCGTGTCACCACCACACAACCTGGATGGGATTGCACTTCAAACACAGATTCCGTCACCTCCTTGTAAAAATACCCTTGGTGTGCTCTTTAAAATGTGTGTGTGTGTGTGTGTATGCATGACTGCATGTGTGTTTGTGTTTGTGTGTGACAGTGTAGGTGTTTGGGTGTTTGTGTGACTGCATTCATGTTTGTGTGTGTGTGTGTGTGTGTGTGACTGTGTAGGTGCTTGTGTGTGTGTGTTATGCTGTGTGTACCTAACACTCTTGTCTTTAAAACCATGCTGTGCTCTCTTCTCTGTGCACTCTGGAAAAGCCTCACTGACCGACTCATCACAGGGACACACTCATCCCCGCACTCATCCATGCTGAGGGTGTGGATGGAAGCCACAGCTAAACAATTCTGCAGTAGACGCCACAGTACAGGTAGACGCCACACTACAGGTAGACGCCACAGTACAGGTAGACGCCACAGTACAGGTAGACGCCACACTACAGGTAGACGCAACACTACAGGTAGACGCCACACTACAGGTAGATGAACGGAGCATGTTAGGCTGTGCGTCCATGTCTGCAGTGGCGGCTCTGGGTAAATAGTATCTCAGCTGACAGGAGCCTTTGGCCTGTGTCCCTTTACACTGGTGTTATTCTTGTTCGACACAATGAAACCAAACCAGAAGGTGTCAGAACATCTGCTGTGAGAGATAAAGACTGAGGTATGTTCATTTTTGCATTTGGTTTGTGTATGTGTGGGTACGGCCTTTAAGCTGACTACGTGTGTGTGCGCGCGCGCGTTTGGTACGAAGGTCCGAGTATCGCTCCAGTTTATAAAATGAAGCAAATCTCCGACTTTCCTGAAGTTGGCGATGGACTTGCGAATGCCGTAACCAGGAGACACGTAATCGCATTAACTGAGCAAACGGGCAGACCCGCGTGTTTGAACACCTGTTCCAAATGATTTCTCTTGCAAAGTACAGATCGCCACGTGCGCACAGCCATTTGGCCTGCCATTTCTGGAAGTGTTTTTCCATGTAAATGTGTAACTGCGAAGCTCGCAGACAACCTGTCACCTCCGCCTGCTCTCGCGCATAAACAGCGACCAAAAAGCGCCAGCACGCTTTTTATCCATGAAATAAGAGACAAAAAATGACCGAGTGAGCGAAAGCGAGAGCGAGAGTCTAGAATTTCCCAGCCGGACTAATTATGGATGTGTTTATCTATCAAAGGGAGATGCGTCCAACTTCTCCTCATATTCAGATGAATGTTTAGTATCTGTGGGCTCTGCGGACGGTTTGTTGGACTGCCTCCATTCGGATGATTACCGTCATTTTGGACACGTCCCATGATGAGACTGAAAGATGTCCATGACACCACACTCGCTCGCGGCGGCCCCTTGTACTCTGCCTTCACCGGATCCATAACCGCTTTATCGTATTTCAGTCTTTAGGAAAATAGATTTTAAGAAACAAACAAATCTGGATCAGTATGAATATCGCATGTTATAAGTCAGACTTATCTATTTTCAAAAGCTCTCTAGGTTCGTGGAGACGCGAAATATGTTGCAGGAATCTAACAGGAGATGGATCCTTTGGAAAATATGAGCGCGCTAACAGGTGGTTCCGCGCGACCATCTGTGAAAAGCATTTCTGTGACTTAAGGGTTTAAATCCATACGATTTAATGCTGCCAACGTCTTGTTTAATATCAACGCATCATCATCATTATTATTATTATTATTATTATTATTATTATTATTATTATTATTATTATTATTATTATTATTATTGTAGTTGTTGTTGTTACAGTTATAATTATTTATACGTATTTTTATTTCATAATCCGTTCTTAATACGTTTTTACATTTCTGAAAAATTCGCTGTACATTTTTTTCCACTTTGTTGTATAATCGGATATACTCGGATATACTCGTGGGTTTAGACTTATAAACACAGTCTCTTTAGTTTGAGGGGGGAAAACCTATAAAATTCACGACACGGAATCGGGAAAACCTTGTCGATGGTGGTTTGCCGACAGCATCATTTGCGCGTAAGATCTTGACAAGTAGTTAACAGTAGTTCATTCCTAAATAAATGGTTCCTCTTCTAAACTGTACCACTGGGCTACACTGTTCCCCGGGGAACTGTCCACCGCCGTGGTGCTGAAACGCCTCAGCACTAATCCCCCTAGCCCAAGTCACAACATGGGAACTGTCCGTGGTGCTCGGCATGACTGACAAACCAGCTCTGAGCAAATATCCGGAGGCACACATATATGTGAGTAGGCATCTGGCCACACTTCTATAAATAAGTTATCGGACTGCTAGTGAAATTCGACATTAAGGTGACTTTATGCAGAGAAAGTGCTTACCGGTGACTGTCATGCTGACTGTGCTGCTGAGCCGTGAACCTAGAAGGGTTCGTTGCAACAACCCGCAAGAAGGAATAAGCACGTGAATCCTCTAAAACAAGATGCTTTTCAAAGAACTATAAACATATGTGAGATGTAACAACCAATAGTCCCCCCTCCCCCCCACAACAGTGAGTCTAATTCGTGAAAACATGAATGTGTTCGCGAGAGCGAGCAACCCAGCTGGGCTCGTGTGAAATCCCATATTCCACACTGACACCGCACGCAGACATCCGCATGTCGCGCCGAACTCACCCCGATTCTTGGAGTTTGGCCAACGCGGCGTTTCATTACATGACTCTGCCATCGGAATACATTAGATGAAAGCGCCCTGAATGATCAGGATGGCTGTGGCACTGTAACTATAACAGAGCGCTCTTCAAACCTAATTGTAGTCATTCGGCAACATAACAGCTGGGAAATTGCTTTTTGAACTGACGGTTCTCCAATAATCAATACGTTTGATTGATTCTTTTCAAAAGTTTTGAAAAGAAGAAGAAACGTATCTGGGTGAGGAGATAGTAATTATTTTTAGTAAAGAAGAATATCAGATAATTAATCATTAGAGGCGTCTGTGTCTTCCAGTGACAAACCAATGACACATTTTTCTGTTTATATTCTTTCAATATTGAATAAGCTTTTACAGAAAGTAATTTAAGTCGAGTAGTTATTTCACAGTGTATACCCAACAAACTCGTGCACAGACTACAAAGGGCGTGAGATCCAGAAATGACATTATGTCGTTAATGACATGGACGCGCGACCTGTTGATATGACCAGCAGCACTCACAACATCGCGCGCATCTCTTCGAGATCGAAAAGGACTCACACGTCAATGACATAAATCGCGTGCATGTCGTTTCCTTACTAGCTGATACACTCAATCTCTCTTGCTTTTACGTTTCAATGAAAATATCTGAATATGTGAAATTATTTTTACATTCCGCATTCACTGTTTGCGTTTATATCTGGTTGAAAATCCGAAAGACAAAACAGCCATTTTACATGTAATATACCGTCGTACTGATTGCGCGCTTGCAGACACAAGTGTGTTTTCACGATTATGACACCGTTTGAAACTCCTCCGTTTGCCGGAGCTCGTTCCCTTCATCTATCCAAGCATACTCAGTTGTTTCTCTTACAGCTTTTCAGCTACACGAAGAGGAAGAAGCGTTAAAGGTTTCTTACATCTGTGTGATGGTGCGCTCGCCCTGCGGATCGCTGAAGGTGGCAGCCCGTCTATGCGCCGCGCGCCGTAACAAAAGCGCCGCTCGCGCCTGGTTCGTGCCCCTTTAAAGCTGCCTACGTCTCCACAGGTGGGCCAATCTGCCAGTGACGTCACCGCACGAAGACACGGGCAAAATTCTCCTTCATAACAAAAGTCCCGTGGGATTTGAGGAGTTGTGAAATTTTATGTTCCATGCCTCGTTGTAACCCCCAAATTAAGCGCTTTAAATATTATTCGACGCCATAAATAAATGTCAGAACACGTCAGAAGGCGCTTCTTAAAAGCCCGATTCCGATGACGCAGCGGGGGAATGTTTGCGATGCGAAGCATCCGCCCACACGCGCGCCACTTACACCCGCCTCGCGCTTTAATAGCCAGATCGTTATTTTCTCGTAGTTGCTGGCTTGTTAAGTAACTCTTGATGTTTAAATAGCACAACACTTATATACTTGTTTCTTTCATTATTTGAAACCACGAAAAGAATAAATTAGCACTTAAAGTAGCTCTGGGGGCCGATAGTTCTGTTTATTTGTTCGTGTGAACAATAAATCCCTTAGCGCCACTTACACAGAATAATGATATTCGTGATTACAGGTTTACGTTTATGTCACCTGCAACTTCCGAATGTCTGCCATTTCAGTGCACGTGTCACTACCGGACACAGCTGTACGTCAGAAGGAATCTGTGCGCTGAAGCCGCGTTTGTGCGCCTGCGTCCGAGGCCTGTGTGGAGTAGGCTAACTTCCGGCAGGGTGACGGGGCACTGGCGAGATCGCGCGACTCTTCTGCGTCCCTCCTTCCTGCCTCCAGAACCCCGGCACGTGCAGGGTGTCTGGCGTTGCCCTCGTGCTCTCTAACGCAGCAAGCGGCCGAACAGGGAGCTGGGTTTCATCCTGTAGATTTGCTTCCAAGTGCTTACTGAGGTGTTGGAATACTGTTGTGTTGATCTCTGAAAAGGACTGTTTTCCCCTAATTAACCCACATTATTTAGTTCTTTATAAAACAGGCAAACAGAACATGGATTTCACTCAAGTTCAACCAATTACAGAAGTTTATTTCCAAAGCAGCCCTTGAACCAAGTTAATTGTTTATCACATAAATGGCAACACAACTACACAATGACCTCAACTTCTTAATGAAGTCAGAGATTTGGAAATCATCTGTACATTTGAGTATTGGTTTCAGGGTTTGGGGTAGTTGTTCCTCACGATCG
>NC_137512.1:26127500-26145000 GCF_041902795.1 Electrophorus electricus | reverse complement strand
TAGGCAACAGCATCCTGTCAAGAGGACAGCTGATCACGAGGACCAATAGGGTGAAGCCATGTATTCCAGCTGACCAATCAGCAGTCAGCTGTGTGCGTTTGGCTTTCTGAGAACTAGTTGTTGGTGTGTGTGTGTGTTTACTTGTAGTGGCTGAGAAGCCAGCAGGCACAGTGAATCTAGAGAGCGTCAAGCCTCTCTCATCTGCCTCACACACCATTCTCTTCACACACACCTCACCTGCCTCACACACTGTTCACTTCACACACACCTCACCTGCCTCACACACCATTCACTTCACACACACCTCATCTGTCTCACACACTGTTCACTTCATACACACACCTCAATTGCCTCACACACCAGTCAATTCACACACACACACACACACACACACACACACACTTCACCTGCCCCACACACTGTTCACTTCACACACACACACACACACACACACACACACACACACACACACACACACACCTCACCTGCCCCACAGACTGTTCACTTCACACACACATCTCACCTGCCCCAAACACTATTCACTTCACACACTTCACCTTTTTCAAACACCAGTCACTTCTCACACACACTTCAGCTGCCTCACACACTGTTCACTTCACACACACACACCTCACCTTCCCCAAACACTATTCACTTCACACACCTCACCTGTTTCAAACACCGGTCACTTCTTACACACACATCAGCTGCCTCACACACTGTTCACTTCACACACACACTTCACCTGCCTTACACACTGTCCATGTCCATTGTGCTTCAAACACTAAAACCACTGTTTAACACTGTTCAATTCTAGAAGTGTTCACAGGAACATGGAACCTTAGATTACATACTTTTAAATTATTATTCTAAATTGTTGTCATTTTGTCATTGATGTTTTAATGATTTTTACATGTTTGTTGTTATTGTTTATTTGCTTTTTATTGTTGTTTGTGTTTTAATGTTTAGTTTAGCACTCTGTGTGCAAGTCATATTTCAAAGGTTTCAATCAATTATTCAATCAATCAATCACTGTTCACTTCTATTCATACACCTTACCTGCCTCACACACTTCACACACAGAGACACACACACACTTTCAGGTCAGACTAGTGCTTGTATGTTGTGTGTTCAGAGTTATATATTATAAAATGTCATTCTCTGCTTGTCTTGCTCAGGTCACCTTAGACTACAATGGGGCCCTATCTCCTCATGCTATTCGCCTTGTGAAATCAATGATAATTTGTTGTAATTTAACAAACATTGTCCAAAAAGAATACATTACAGAGTGAACGGTATTATTGCAGCTTTTTGAAATTTAACCACAATTAGGAAAAAAAATATTTGGTCAGATTTTTTAAGCATCTCATTGTTAGATGCCTGATGGGGATTGTGGATATGTACAATTTGTATTTCCTGAAAAATAATTGCAGTAATTTCTCCTTTCGGCCTCGGAGTGAATAACCAACAATCTTTAGATTTCTCTCATATCAGGAATGCTGAGGTGCAAAGCGCTAGCTTCGCTATTGATCACCAACACCTGACGTCCGTGAAGTGGGAAAAATGATGGATAAAAAAATCCAGACAGAAGAATACACACTAACTGTCAGAAAAAATACACACTAACCATCAGAAAAAATACACACTAACCGAAAATCAGCAGTGATTCCAACCACTGTGGAGAGGTTCATTACGCTGTGGAGTCCAGACCTTACCGAGAAGTTAAAAGCTTCTTTGTAAATGTCAAACACAAGCCCTTGATAGAGCAGAATCTTTAATACAGAGAACTTCTTATTCCGCACAAAAATCAACCTTTTAATGTTGTTTTCCCCCTAATTACAACAGTGGAAGTCACGCTAAGTTTGACGACATAGGCCGTAGGTAACAGTACACTGAGAAAGATGCTCGTCTCGCGAGACAAAACTTGTCATTAAAACCGCGTAATGCCTTTACGTTATGAGGTCCTTATTTTGCAATGGGCTGGCGCATGCGCTGGACATACTTATTACGGTAATGAAGGGCTTTACCTGCTAATCTGTTTCCTGGGTCTTGTTGAACCTTCGCGTCAGAGGGTCAGAGTGGGTCGGTGTGAGGGGCAGGTTGGGCCGGAGTGGGTCGGTGTGAGGGGCAGGTTGGGCCGGAGTGGGTCGGTGTGAGGGGCAGGTTGGGCCGGAGTGGGCCAGTGTGGGGGGCAGGTTGGGCCGGAGTGGGTCAGTGTGAGGGGCAGGTTGGGCCGGAGTGGGCCGGTGTGGGGGGCAGCTTGGGCCGGAGTGGGCCGGTGTGGGGGGCAGGTTGGGGGAGATTTATCAAATGGAGCCCAAGCAGACTTCTACTTCTCCGGCGTCTCCGCGAGAGGAGCTCTTAATGCTTCGCCAATGAGTGCTAAAAGCAGGAGCGGCCGCCAGCGCTCAAGTACTGTTGTGAAGACACACGGGGGAAAAAAGGTCCTGGGAAAAAAAACTGAAAGGAAAGAAGACGAACACGTAAAACAAAAAGGAGCGAAATGGAAGCCTGTTATTTGGAAAACTACAGGACTAAAGCTTGCACTGTAATCTTATAGATATTTGCAGGGCCTGAATAAGGCACCTTGGCTCTGTGAGCAGAGTGCACTCAGAATTCAGCCAGATTACATTAACTGGCCACTGATGGTTTTTCTTTTTTTCCTGTTTTTTTCCTCTGTAATACCGTTCATGCTCACAGCCTGCCATTACTGAAAATTACAACTTATATAATCTACCGAGCGGGTCTCTACATACTTGGGTCGGGATAATTGGGTACAAAGCCATTATCATACTCCTAAGGCCAAGTAGCCTACAATACAGGCTCCTTCTGCGCGCAGTTCTCGCTCATTCTTCTTTTTTCAGTTTTCAAGCACTCAGAGTCCATATTGGAGAAAGAACAGTAAATGAATTTTGGCAAATGAGTCTTTACCTGATGTCCTGTTATGAGACTTTACCTGATGTCCTGTTTTGAGTCTTTACCTGATGTCCTGTTATGAGACTTTACCTGATGTCCTGTTACCTGATGTCCTGTTATGAGTCTTTACCTGATGTCCTGTTATGAGACTTTACCTGATGTCCTGTTATGAGACTTTACCTGATGTCCTGTTATGAGTATTTGCCTGATGTCCTGTTATGAGTCTTTACCTGATGTCCTGTTATGAGACTTTACCTGATGTCCTGTTATGAGACTTTACCTGATGTCCTGTTATGAGTCTTTACCTGATGTCCTGTTATGAGACTTTACCTGATGTCCTGTTATGAGTATTTGCCTGATGTCCTGTTATGAGTCTTTACCTGATGTCCTGTTATGAGACTTTACCTGATGTCCTGTTATGAGACTTTACCTGATGTCCTGTTATGAGTCTTTACCTGATGTCCTGTTATGAGTCTTTACCTGATGTCCTGTTATGAGACTTTACCTGATGTCCTGTTATGAGTCTTTACCTGATGTCTTGTTTTGAGGATCTCCATCTGGATTACTGCAGATAGAAGGAACTCAGACGAGCTTTAGTCGCGAACCCGCCGCTCCCAGGACCTCCTCGCGCCTTTCTCATCAGACTTTTGTCGTTGCAGAAAATAAAGTATCAGGTAATATTTTCTCAGCCATGTAACATCAAATCGATATTGACATTCTTCACAATAATAACTTGGTTATTTTAAAAATTTAACCTCAGCAAACGGATTACATTTCTAACAGGATCGTTCTCTCTCTCTCTCTCTCTCTCTCTCTCTCTCTCTCTCTCTCTCTCTCACACACACACACACACACACACACACACACACGTATTCTACTGCAGTAGTTCTTTTAGTTGTTTTATTGGCCTTTAGGACTGTACAATATCGCGCAACCCGCCCGGACGTTTTGTTCAGTCTGACACGCCGTAGAAAATCTCCGTTTTTTATAAGAGCTCGACACACGAGCGTGTCGCACTGCTCATATTTAGTTAAAAATGACTTTTCCATAATCATTATGGTAATGTGGTCGTCGGAGGATGTCAATTGACATTTGGAATGGTGTGTTAATTTCCTAATTCTGAAGGTCTGTTTGCGTGCAGATGTGCTGGTCGGAACGATGGGGTTTCATCGCACATCCATTCATCCCTGAACTGTAGAAGCGCAGTAAAGGAGCCGAGCGCCTGCCCCGCGTTAATGGGCACGAGTCCGCTTCTTGTCTTAATGCTGTTGCGCTTTCATTCTGGATACCCACTCCATCTGACCTGCACAATTCATTCATATGGGACTCATTTATAGCTACAGTAATTGTTTCCTGTAAAAAAAAAAGTAATTTGACAATACGCGCGCTTTTTTCAACCTACCATTTACTTAAAGACGGAGCACAGAACAATTCGGTTCGTTCAGGCGACACAGATAGTCTACTCTTCGAGTTTAACCAAAAATGTTTGCGTCATTATAAATCTGCAGCTCTGCCACTGTTACGGTCTCGTTTCCAACTGCGTTCAGCTCTCCTCCAGGCCTGAGGGGGCGCTGTAGAGTAAAGCGCCGTGAGCGCTCTCCTCCAGGCCTGAGGGGGCGCTGTAGAGTAAAGCGCCGTGAGCTGGCGCTAGGCGCGTAGCTAGCTGCTAGGCTAGCAGGTGAAGGAGGTTAGTGGTGCTGCTGCTGCCCGGTGGTCTCGTTCGAAGCGGCTAATTTAATTATATTGTTGTACGTTTTCACTGTATATAGTTATATTGTCCTGAGTTGCTAAATGATCTGGAGTTCAATGTAAAGTTCTCTCCCAAAGGTCTGTAAGATGAGGGCTTCCTAACTGTGGTGTGCAGAGTGCTGAGGTTGACTGTCATGTTTAAAGCCCGCTCCTGACGCGGACGTGTACTAATGTCTCTCCCTCTCTCAGTCCTGACTATGTAGCTGCCCATGGCGTCCTGGAACGGATCATCAGCGGAGGCCTTCCCTTTTTTGAGATCAGCGGAGGCCTTCCCTACTTTGAGACCGCGTCGCATCCAGAACCAGAACGTGGTCCACCGCCTGGAGCGGCGCCGCATCTGCTCGGGCCGCCCCGGGGCTCACTGGTACCGCGTGCGCTGCTTCCACCAGAATCTCTTCCCCAACTTCACGGTGGTGAACGTGGAGAAGCCGCCCTGCTTCCTTCGCAAGTTCTCTCCTGATGGCCGCTACTTCATCGCCTTCTCCTCAGACCAGACGTCTCTGGAGATCTACGAGTATCAGGGCTGCCAGGCTGCAGAGGACCTCCTCCAGGGCATGGAAGGCGAGACCTTGGCCAACGGCAACGACCAGCGCTCGCTTAACATCCGTGGCCGGCTGTTTGAGCGCTTCTTCTCCCTGCTGCATGTCACCAGCGTGGCGTCCAACGGTGAGCATCTGAACCGAGAGTGCAGCCTGTTCACAGACGACTGCCGCTACGTGATCGTGGGCTCTGCTGCCTACCTGCCTGAGGAGCCCCACCCGCACTTCTTCGAGGTGTACCGCAACAACGAGTCCGTGACGCCCAACCCCCGCTCACCTCTGGAGGACTACTCCCTCCACGTCATCGACCTGCACACGGGCCGTCTGTGCGACACACGCAACTTTAAGTGTGACAAGATCATCCTGTCTCACAACCAGGGCCTGTACCTGTACAGGAACATCCTAGCAGTGCTGTCAGTGCAGCAGCAGACCATCCACGTGTTTCAGGTGAGCACAGGCGTACGAGGACACACGCTTACAGCTACAGAACACACACACGGGTCGTGAGATTGGTGTGCACAGGTGAAACCCTGCTGCTACAGAAACACGGTTCCAGATCAGCCTCACTGCTGAATGTGGAGCAGGTTACATGTGTTCAGGGAAGAAAAATCTCAGTACTGCAATTGTTATTTTAGTGGTTCAGTAGTGAAGGTACTGGACTAGTAATCAGAAGGTTATCAGTTCAAGTCCCACCAATGCCAGGTTTCCACTGTTGGGCCCCTGAACACGACCCTTAACCCTCAATTACTCAAGATGTGTTCAGTCAGAATTGTAAGTTGCTTTGGATAAAAGCATCAGATAAATGTAAATATTATGTTTCGGACCATTGGAACACTGCTTCATATTGCAGAGCCCTAATCTGTGCAGGGTGTGGCCGTGAGCTTTGGTCTGAGATCTTTACATCATTCCAGGTCCGCTCTCGTCCTCCAGGTGACCATGGAGGGCACATTCCTGGACGTTCGGACCATTGGCCGCTTCTGCTACGAGGATGACCTGCTCACTCTGTCGGCCGTGTTCTCAGAGGCGCAAGTAGAAGGCCAGCCCGGGTTGTCGCGGCTCTATAAGGAGAAGAGCATCAACTCTCTGAAGCACAGGCTGCTGGTGTACCTGTGGCGGCGCGCCGAGCAGGACGGCAGCGCCACGGCCAAGCGACGCTTCTTCCAGTTTTTCGACCAGCTGCGGCAGCTGCGTATGTGGAAAATTCAGCTGCTGGACGAGCACCACCTGCTCATCAAGTACACCAGCGAGGATGTGGTCACCTTGCGTGTCACCGACCCCTCGCAGGTATGGCTGCCAAGGCACCTGACCAAAGATTTGTGTTGGTGGGCAGGGGGAATGTGATGACGATGACGATGAAGGCCAAGCAGCAAAGCCTGACGGAAACCTGCTGTAACAGCAGTGTGCAGAGATCTCATGAACATACCATCTGATTTACTGGGCACAGAAGCAGAGTTGTTGTGTGTGTGTGTGGTCGGGGGGTGTGGGTGACATTGTTAGTTGGTTATGACTGCACTCTAATGCCACACCATTTGTAAAGTTAGTATTATTAGTATGATTGTTGTTGTAGTTTAGATGCAGATGCGGTACTAGGCCTCCTCTGCTGGTTGCTCTTGTTGTTATTATTATTATTATTATTATTTGTTTTTGATATTGTTATTTGATGTAGAAGTAGTACAGGCCTCTTCTGCCTGTTATTATTATTATTATTATTATTATTATTATTGTTATTATTATTATTTGTTGTAGTAGTACAGGCCTCCTCTGTCTGTTGCTGCTGTGTTGTTGTTGTTGTTGTTGTTGTTGTTATTCTTCTTATTATTATTTGTAGTAGTAGTAGTAGTAGTAGTAGTACAGGCCTCCTCTGTCTGTTGCTGCTGTGTTGTTGTTGTTGTTGTTATTCTTCTTCTTCTTCTTCTTCTTCTTTTTCTTCTTCTTCTTCTTCTTCTTCTTCTTCTTCTTCTTCTTATTATTATTATTATTATTTGTAGTAGTAGTAGTAGTAGTAGTAGTAGTAGTAGTACAGGCCTCCTCTGTCTGTTGCTGCTGTGTTGGCTCCACAGGGGTGCACGTGCTAATTCCAGCAGTTCAGTTGTTCTAAAGCAGGCAGGTCTTCCCTGTGCAGTACGGCAGAACAATTTGAACAAAAATAAAAGGGAAACTGTAATTATTTATCGCATTATAACATATAATGTTACATCGCAATAACATGGCTGATGTTTTAATGAGAAGTCGGAGCAGTCTGTGTGGAAATGCCTGGGATTAGTCACGCTAGAGGCAGTCCTGCGTGTCCTGGAGTGTGTGTGTGTGTGTGTGTTCAGCTTAGATCTTCTGGCACACACAGGTGCTACTGAACTTACTGGATGAGTGCAGTTTGTAAATGTTAATGCATGTTTGTCATTTTGTGTGTGTGTGTATTACCGTACCTGAACACTAATGTTAATCCTTTAAAAAAAAAATCAGTTTTCATAACCAGAAGCGCAATCTCTCTCTTTCTCTTTCTCTTTCTCTCTCTCTCTCTCACACACAGCCCTCGTTCTTTGTCGTGTATAACATGGTCTCCACAGAGGTGATTGCAGTATTTGAGAATACGTCAGACAAGCTGCTGGAGCTTTTTGAGCACTTCTGTGACCTGTTCCGCAATGCCACGCTCCACAGCGAGGCTGTGCAGTTCCCCTGCTCCGCCTCCAGCAACAACTTTGCCCGGCAGGTTCAGCGCAGGTGCTCCACCCATCACAGATCCACCCACTGGGGAAGCTTATGGGTCTGACGGGGGGGTCATGAAAGTGGGTTTATATCAAAACAGTAGGAAACATTGTCCTGAGCTTTAAAACTTCTTTAAAGTAACTTATGAAGTTTATTTCCACAATGAATTTAAATTTTGTACTTTTGATGTTTGTATTTGTACTTTGATCTTTGGAACAAAAAGGAATATAGTCAAAGCTGGTTTCACAGATTCTAAAAACATTAAGTGAGTTGTTTCCTCAGTTGTTTTTTTGTGTGTGTGTACTTCTGTCTTTGACTGTGTGTATGTCTATATCTCATTCACTGTCGCTGTGTGTGTGTGGCGGTCCCCAGGTTCAAGGACACTATAGTGAACGCTAAGTACGGGGGCCACACCGAGGCGGTGCGCCGCCTCCTGGGTCAGCTGCCTATCAGTGCTCAGTCCTATAGCAGCAGCCCCTACCTCGACCTGTCGCTCTTCAGCTACGACGACAAGTGGGTGTCTGTCATGGAGCGGCCCAAGACCTGCGGGGACCACCCCATACGGTGAGGAGGACCTGAACACAGGGGCGTGTCCTCGGTGAAGGGGAGGGGGCGTGGCAGTGTAGATAAATGCTTTTTTTTAAAGTGTGAGCATACTTTTAAATTTATTGCCTAATAAAAGAAAAGAAACACTTTGGTGACGCTTTTTATATTATACAGAGGACATCAGTGTCATTCCAGGTTTCAGTGTCACATGGTTTTTCACTGCAAGACCTTGATTAATGTACAAGCGAATTAATAAGTTAACAGAGTCCTGTGTAGTGTCTCACTGGTCCCAGGACTGCACTCTTCTGGACCCAGAACTGATATGTTGTTCTGGATCTCTCTCGCAGTCTGGGGGTCACAGCTCTACTGCACCTAATTACTACTGCAACCACCACCACTGTTCTTATATATATATATATATATAATCTTAAAGTGGAGGGTAGGGGAAAAACAACTAAACAAATCAAACTCTATATATCTGCGTCCCATCACACAGAGCTGCAGGGTGCTGACCGATCTACCGGTGGTAGGGAGCTTCTTCACCCGTCTGGTGCACGGGACTCCTCACCTGACTCGAGCCTCCAGTCTAACACCTCTCTCTCTCTCTCTCTCTCTCTCTCTCTCTCTCTCCAGGTTCTATGCGCGTGATTCTGGACTCCTGAAGTTTAAGATACAGGCGGGTCTTCTGGGCCGGCCCGTGAACCACGCTGTGCGGAGGTTGGTGGCGTTTACGTTTCACCCCTCAGAACCTTTCGCCATCTCAGTGCAGCGCACCAACGCAGAGTATGTTGTCAACTTCCACATGCGTCACGGATGTGTGTGAGCGTCTCTGGAAGCACTGTGTGTGCGAGCTCCTCGGCGTGTGTGTAAATCTTTGTTTTTAACATTCCTCAAACCTTTTTTCTTTATGAAAGGAACAGATTGACTCTCATTTTTATGTAACTGAAGATGACTGGTTTTTGAAGCACTATGGTAAGAACCAGTAATGTCAATGTAGGATTTCATTAAACATTATTTTTTTATATATACATATTAAAACACTATTTATTGTAAATACAAAATCACAGTATTTTTCCACTACAGTGTTTATAGTGTTTTATGGTAAATAAAAACTATTTGAGACATTTAAATCTCGTAGTGTATGTGAATTTACATATAAGTGTTGGTTTAGTGTTGGATATGATTCACTCTGGGCTGCGTGAGCCGTGTCTGGAATGGCTGGACTGCTGTGGCCTAAATGTCAGGTGCAGAGTTCAGCCGCTTCTTTCCACCATCACACTGTCCTGGTTCATATCACTTTGTTTGTTCTCAGAAGGGACAAGAAATTCAGACATGGCAGCTGCTGAATGCATGGAGAGTTTTTGAAAGTCCTGTGCCAGTGTGGGGTCTGTACCCAGACTGTACCCGGTCTGTACCCAGACTGTACCCGGTCTGTACGAGTGTGGGGTCTGTACCCAGACTGTACCCGGTCTGTACCCAGACTGTACCCGGTCTGTACGAGTGTGGGGTCTGTACCCAGACTGTACCCGGTCTATACCCAGACTGTACCCGGTCTGTACGAGTGTGGGGTCTGTACCCGGTCTGTACCCAGACTGTACCCGGTCTGTACGAGTGTGGGGTCTGTACCCAGACTGTACCAGTGTGGGGTCTGTACCCGGTCTGTACCAGTGCGGGGGGGTCTACACACACCCATTGAGCTCATGCCTCTGCCCTCCACCTTAAAAAACCCCAAAGAATTTCATGTAGTCCAGCCATTAGGAGCCCAGCAGCCTCGCAGGGGTCCAGCATGAACCAGACCTGCAGGTGATGCAGCACCACTTATGTCCTCCATAAAACCGAATAATCAGAAGTGGAATGACTTGTAGCTGGTGTATGAGCCTCAGTGTGTGAAGGTGACACACTACCGTGTGTCAGTCACTGCGCCACCGAGCTGGGCTTGGCTCTGGCGCGCGTTTTCTTCTAGACAAGGAGGGAACAAGGAGATAAAATGGACGCCCCGAGATAAACGCGTTTGGGGTTGTTCATCTCCCAGGGGAAGGCTACATCCGCTAAAAGCGTCTTTAGACCGCGGAAGTTGCGTGCGGTGCCATTTTTTGAGTGGCCCCCTAAGTACAAGTACTGCACGCGTAATCGTTTTGTCAAGGCTCGTGAATGCGCGTCTCTGATGTCCCGCTCGTTACCGGCGCGAGCCCCTCTGTCCTGCAAGGGCTGCGTTCTCGCGCGGCAACGAATGCTTTTAGCCGCGGGCTGGAACGGAAACGCGCGAGCCTAGGGTTCGCGAGAGGGGTGCGTGGGGCTTCGCTCGTTTAATTCTGCCGTAATGGTTCCGTCGCAGCACAGAACGACAAAATCTGCCGGGGTTATAATTTTACAGCACAGTGGGTTCGGTTTTGTACTACGGAGCAAAAACGAAAAAAAAAACAAACCCAAAACCCTCTGAAATATTCGGACCACTTGATGATTGAAAAGCAAAAAAAAAAAAAAAGGATTAAAGGATGGCGAACTGTGATTGCATTATTCACCCTTTCCATTGTCGTTCTTCCTCGCGCTGTGAATGAGTGTTTACACGAGCTGTCCGGGGCGATCGCTCATTAATAGACCAGGACAAAGCTAAAGCAGCAGGGTGGCGCAGACAAAAAGCCTCCTAAACTGTTACGGCCAAAGTCAGGTATGTGGCTCAGTACTGTCTTGGCCCCTTTTCAGGGTTAAATGACTGTCATTGTAGTGGCGAGCTGTGTAATCAGGGCCACAGTACTGAACCTCTCTCAGTCTCCAGTGCGGTTTGTCTAGCACAGGATATTGCCTTCTTTCTGCCCTCTCCGTATCATTGGGGCAGCCTAGGACGAGGGAGCGCGTGGGGGTAGGAGCGTGGAATTTAACCCGTTCTAGTGGCTCATGCGCAGGTCTAAGTTCGAAAGGTCATCTCCCCTGCCTACCGAGGTGCAAATCCTTCCTCGTGACAGAACCACGGCGCGCATGGCGTCTAATTATCACGGCTGTAAGGGGGCTTTAGAGAAGACCAGGATCAAGTTCTCTGGGTTGCTATTAAATCTGAAATTGGAACAAAGGACTGTGGTGTACGTTCAAGACATTTAGCTGATGATTTATCCAAAGCCACTTACAATCATGACTGAATGTGTCTTGAGTAATTGATGTGTCTTGTTCAGGGGCCCGGCAGTGGTGGGACTGAATTACCAACCTTCTGATTTATTAGTCAAGTACCGTAACCATGAGCCATCACGTAGTATCTATCCCTACTACATTTTGAGTGACATCTATGAATCTCCTGAAAGTAAATTTGGGACTTTGTTGTGTTCAGGTATATTCAACCTCCATCTTATCCATGTGCATTTGAATCAGGCATGTTTTCCGCTGTCTCACCCTTTACAGAATGCCAAAAAAAAGGCTTTTCCTCACATGGCTATAAAGTTTGAATAGACATTTCAATAATTCTAATAGTAATTGGACACCTTTTGTCCCGTGTTAATTAGTTTTCTGAACTTTTCCTCATTATATTTCCCTGTAACAGCTGCAAGTTGCCACAGTCTTGCTGTGAGATAAGCAGCAAAATGATGGATGTGAGAGAGAGAGAGAGAGAGAGAGAGAGAGAGAGAGAGAGAGAGAGAGAGAGATAGATAGATACATACACACACACACATATATATATATCTGGGTTTATTCCACTGGTTAATTAGGTGTCCAGCTGCTTGTCAGGGACTGACTGCTGCTCTCTGGTCCAATCAGGCAGGTTGAGTAAATGTGGGTCTGGGCGGTGGGTGTGATATCCTGGACCCTTCACTCCCTGGCTGGCTGTGCTTAACCTGTGAGGCAGACTGCAGGTGACACAGGATTACCTGTCCAGCCTGACTCTGGTTACACAAGATAATGGAACACATTCATTGCACCCCAGAGTGGGAGCGCTCAGTAGGTAGCTGTGTGTGTGTGTGTGTGGGTGGGTGGGTGGTGGATGTAATTTAATTACCATGTGTTTTTTTGGTTGTTGTTGAATTTTAGCAGTGCGCCCACCAACATGTAGGTTCAAACAGCAACAGGAAGTGGGGTGAACAGACTACTACACTACAAAGAATCTTTCTTCAAATCCCAGATTACATGGCTGGTAGATTAGAGAGGCATATAGCATCCCATATTACTGGTAATATTGTGTGATTATATGCGTGACCAACATCAATGACAGTTGCCTATAACTAAAATCATTAATAACTTACCAGACTGTTTCAGTATTGTAGTCTTGTCTCTCCCAGTATAATGTAAATTTGAGTGACTGCAGCCCTGCATGGGGTGATTTTGGGGTAAACCCACTCTATGTTTGGGTTAACTATATGATACTTTGTGCTTTTAGAGAAATTCTGACAAATCTTGGCAGTTACATTTATCCAATGAATTCATGCTCAATAGCACAAATAAAACCAATTACTCAGCAACATCTATAACAATAAAGAGTAAAATCAGGAATCCATTACTGTTTAATAAACGGAGTCGTGATTGAATGGGTCGCAGTAATGTAGCGATGCAGATATGAAGATCAGTGATGTCTGTACATGTTCTGGTCACATAGGGCCGAAATCCAGCCCATCAAAGCCAAGAGAGGACCAGCCGTGTTTCTGCGGC
Organism: Electrophorus electricus; assembly: GCF_041902795.1. Taxonomy (NCBI): domain Eukaryota; kingdom Metazoa; phylum Chordata; class Actinopteri; order Gymnotiformes; family Gymnotidae; genus Electrophorus; species Electrophorus electricus. The sequence goes on along the minus strand of NC_137512.1, from coordinate 26,131,918 downwards.
CTGACCCTGGTTTCTATGGTTACGATGTGTATTTTGTTATAGTCAGTGTCTGCCTGGTAACCCAGTTCTTGCTAATTGCTGTTGCCCTGGCAACGAGGAGCTCAATGTAATCCTGGGAAATGGGTAACAATCTGCAGCAAATCTGTGTATTCACAGGGTGGAATCTCCACTGCGCTCCGGATGGCTCTTGCCTCTCCAGTTCCTGCGTTCTCGCATTGTTTTGGGGGTTAAAATGAGGTGAGGCACTGCCTCTGACCCTCTGCTTTACTCTAATTTTAGCTGAGACCTGAACTGCAGGCTGCCAGACACCTGTTAGATATTTAATCTGAAGCGGGAAGCACACAGCGTTTTAGTGAACCGCAGCAGACGGTGAATTTAGACCTCATCAGTCTGGTCTGATTGACATTTAGCTAACCTGTGTGTGTGTGTGTGTGTGTGTGTGTGTGTGTGTGTGTGTGTGTGTGTGTAATTTTAAATCAAGATTATGTAGCTCTTTGATTTTAGCATCTGATTATAAGTTTGATAAATAAATATATTTATTAGAGATAAATGAGTCCAGTTCTTGTTTGTCATGTTTCAGTGTTTGTGGGGAAAGTACAGAGCGTTTCTGAAGGCAAAAACATTATTTTATTTTTCACCACAGCAGCACATGCACAGCTGTAGCAGATCCCATGAGGGGAGTGTGCAGCCTAATTACGGTTCACTTCATCATCATTAATTAATGCACTTACACGGCTGTCTGTGCTGATACTGAACGGGACTTTTATTTTGACATATAGAGAGTTTGGTAAGTGTATATGTATTAGACACACCTGTGTGTGTGTGTGTGTGTGTGTGTGTGTGTGTGTGTGTGTGTGTGTGTGTGTGTGTGTGTGTGTATGACCCCACCAGCACCTGCTCTCCAGGAGACCGCTGGCTTGGGTGTGACTTCACCTGCTATGTGAGAAGATTGCTGTTGGGTCTTAATAAAGCACCTAGCAATGGTTAGCATGGTCAGAGGCGTGTCCAGCGGGGAGTGGGCGTGTCCAGCTACACAACAGGACCTATAATAGATCGGCCGTCCTGTCAGGCCAAACCCCCTTCTGTATGAAAGCTGCTAGGATGTTCTGTCCTTCACTCTCATGTTCACAAGTTTATTCAGTTCGTCAGAACGTTGGTCTCACAACTTGGTCAGACTCGCCAAGATTTTTCAGGTTTATACTTCAGTCTTTGGGTTGCTGGACCAATCTCAGTATGATTTAATTAAAACTTCGTCCTGACACATTTAGTCACAGCAAATGAATATTCCATAGTTATGAAGGTGTGAAACCCAAAGCTTAGATTTATTTATGTAAATATAATATAACAATAGGTCATCCTAATATATAAAAAATATTAAGAAAATTGTACTTGGATATGACTGCGGTACAAATAAAAAGAGTAAACTGAATATCAGAGTTCAACCTCAACACTAACTGCATATTCCACCGTAAAGTGAGAATTTCTCTGTACATTTAATCCTTGCATCAGAGGGAGATTGTCTCTCAGCATCTGATGTTTACAGGCTAATTTGAGTTGAGCTGTAGAAACCTTCAGTTCCAGAGAGAACACATCTCTGAGAGGAACGTCCAGGCCTGGTACATCCGACCGGCTTCTGCAGGCTTCTCTCCTGTATGAAGAACCTCAGCTTGACCCCCTCAGATCTCCTTCCTGGGGGTTAATGCTGTCAGTCTGTGCCACACACCGAGCTCCATTACTGAGGCTCACCACTGCTTTTAACGTGAGAATAGATGCACTTCCTCCTTTCTCCATGCTAGGAAGAGACATAATCCAATAAGTCTGCTGCGTGTGCTGAACTGAACCAGCAGGGGGCAGCACTCACTCAAATTACAGTTCTCACTGAGCTCAGGGTTAGGGTACGTGGGTTGGGGTACATTGGTTGGGTAGGGGGATTGGGGTATGTGGTTGGGGAATTCAGGTTGGGGTATATGAGCTGGGGTATGTGGGTTGGGTAGGGGGGTTAGGGTATATGGGTTGGGTATGTGGGTTGGGGTACGTGGGTTGGGTACATGGTTGGGGTATGTGGGTTGGGGTATATGGGCTGGGGTATGTGGGTTGGGTAGGGGGGTTAGGGTATATGGGTTGGGTATGCGGGTTGGGGTATGTGGGTTGGGTACATGGTTGGGGTATGTGGGTTGGGGTATATGGGCTGGGGTATGTGGGTTGGGGTACGTGGGTTGGGGTATATGGGCTGGGGTATGTGGGTTGGGGTACATGGGTTGAGTATGGGGCTGGGGTACGTGGGTTGATGGACGTTGCTGTTAGTAAAAACGCCTGGATGAGTTTGGCCTTACATACACAGACACATAGTGACCAATAGGGCATGTAAATTATATGTAAATTACATGTAAATCACTCATAGTGTTAGTTGTTAAAACAGAGAACTGGTGTTTTTGGTGAACCATTAATTCTGAGCATGAACCACTGATATGATCATTTTAAAATGTCTATTATAGGACGTGTAATAGATGAGACAGATGCAGAATGTGTGTTACAGAGCATTAATCATTACAATAGAGCCAGTCTGTTTCAAGCCCACCAAAGATCTCTGTGGTAGTCAAATCCCATTTTTGCACCCTGTTTGGCCTTCTTACCATATCACACATGGCTGTGTACAGGAGCTGTTACAGTAATGTTCAGTAATGTTGAGTACATAATGTGGACAATGTTTGGTAATGCTCAGTAATGTTCAGTAATGTTGAGTACATAATGTGGACAATGTTTGGTAATGTTCAGTAATGTTCAGTAATGTTGAGTACATAATGTGGACAATGTTTGGTAATGCTCAGTAATGTTCAGTAATGTTCGTTAATGTTGGGCGATATTAGGTAATGTTCAGTAATATTCAGTAATGTTGAGTACATACTGTTGATAATGTTCTTACCTTACATAATGTGGACAATGTTTGGTAATGCTCAGTAATGTTCAGTAATGTTGAGTACATAATGTGGACAATGTTTGGTAATGCTCAGTAATGTTCAGTAATGTTGAGTACATAATGTGGACAATGTTTGGTAATGCTCAGTAATGTTCAGTAATGTTGAGTACATAATGTGGACAATGTTTGGTAATGCTCAGTAATGTTCAGTAATGTTGAGTACATAATGTGGACAATGTTTGGTAATGTTCAGTAATGTTCAGTAATGTTGAGTACATAATGTGGACAATGTTTGGTAATGCTCAGTAATGTTCAGTAATGTTGAGTACATAATGTGGACAATGTTTGGTAATGTTCAGTAATGTTCAGTAATGTTGAGTACATAATGTGGACAATGTTTGGTAATGTTCAGTAATGTTCAGTAATGTTGAGTACATAATGTGGACAATGTTTGGTAATGTTCAGTAATGTTCAGTAATGTTGAGTACATAATGTGGACAATGTTTGGTAATGTTCAGTAATGTTCAGTAATGTTGAGTACATAATGTGGACAATGTTTGGTAATGTTCAGTAATGTTCAGTAATGTTGAGTACATAATGTGGACAATGTTTGGTAATGTTCAGTAATGTTCAGTAATGTTGAGTACATAATGTGGACAATGTTTGGTAATGTTCAGTAATGTTCAGTAATGTTGAGTACATAATGTGGACAATGTTTGGTAATGCTCAGTAATGTTCAGTAATGTTGAGTACATAATGTGGACAATGTTTGGTAATGTTCAGTAATGTTCAGTAATGTTGAGTACATAATGTGGACAATGTTTGGTAATGCTCAGTAATGTTCAGTAATGTTGAGTACATAATGTGGACAATGTTTGGTAATGCTCAGTAATGTTCAGTAATGTTGAGTACATAATGTGGACAATGTTTGGTAATGTTCAGTAATGTTGGGGTTTAGGTTTATCAGCTGCTGTCTTTTTCCTTCAGGTCTGAAGTTCTGTACTGTGTTATGAGGTTTTCAGAGATATCTTTTATACATTATACATATTTTTCAGAAACACGGGTTACAAAATTCTAATTTACATGTAAGTGTCTGGGGACGTTGGTGGACACTGGTTCTGGAATGCCCATGATGCCTGTTCACTAGTGTCCTCCTGGAAGGAAAGCCTCATGCCGAGATCTCCTCATGCCGAGATCTAGATGTCCCAGCGCACCTTCCTGTCACACTTACTCATACACACAGGCGGACAAGATTGTCCACGAAAAGATAAAATCCTCCTTTGTGTTTTTGTGTTGTCTTGCAAAATGTCCCAATACTCTGACGCAATTTCTGTAGCTCCTGCCCTGAGCACTCAGTCACCATCTAATATTAAATGCGGCCTGTGTCCACCCCAGGGCGAGCGCGGAGAGGGAGACAGTGTGAGAATGGAAGTTCATTTTCTACAGCACAGTAGAACACACTCAATAAAAAGCCTTTGTTCAGAGGGAGAGAAGAACAGGC
>NC_137512.1:26102500-26125000 GCF_041902795.1 Electrophorus electricus | reverse complement strand
CAAGAAAAAGAACCTTCACTCCACTCGGGAACTCACAACCATCAACAAATTGCTTGCTTCGGTAAAGCAATTTGTGTGTGTATGTATGTGTGTGTGAGTGAGTGAGTCTAGCTGTGTGGGTAGGGGGTTGGAGAGGTGAAGGATCTGATTTTGCTGTACAAAACTCCATATGTGGAGAACTTAATGAATGTATTTTATTTTATTTTTCTATGAATGTGTGTTTAGCAGTAGTTTGATTCGCTTGGTCATTCTTGAGTTATGTGGGCAAGTACTGAGTATGAGATCAGCGACCAGACCGCAGACTCAGGAGTGTGGGGACGAGTGTGTGGGAACTATTGCCTGAGTGAGTGGGGACCAGAATGTGGGGACGACAGGGTGGGTGCTGTGATGGCGTCTTGTACCAAAACTCTAGAGTTTTGCTCCGTGTGTGTGGCACTGTGTCAAAGCCCATAACAGCTGTGACTAAACACTGATGGCTTCATTTATCACACCCCACAGACAGGAATCACAAAACACTCTCGTCCCAACACTGTGGTCCCCACACTGTCATCCCCACACTCTCATCCCCACACTGTCATCCCCACACTGTCATCCCCACACTCTCGTCCCCACACTGTCGTCCCCACACTCTCATCCCTACACTGTCGTCCCCACACTGTGATCCCCACACTCTCATCCCCACACTCTCGTCCCCACACTGTCGTCCCCACACTGTCATCCCCACACTCTCGTCCCCACACTCTCATCCCCACTGTCGTCCCCACACTGTCGTCCCCACACTCTCATCCCCACACTCTCGTCCCCACACTCTCGTCCCCACACTGTCGTCCCCACACTCTCGTCCCCACACTCTCATCCCCACTGTCGTCCCCACACTGTTGTCCCCACACTGTTATCCCCACACTCTCGTCCCCACACTCTCATCCCCACACTCTCATCCCCACACTCTCGTCCCCACACACTCGTCCCCACACACTCGTCCCCACACTCTCGTCCCCACACTGTCGTCCCCACACTCCCCTCCCCACACTGTTGTCACCACACTCTCGTCCCCACACTGTCGTCCCCACACTCCTGAGCCTGTGGTCTGGTTGCTGATCTCATACTCACTACTTGCCCACATAATTAAAAAATGACCTGCTAAACTGCTAAACACATATTTATAGAAAAATAAAATAAAATACATTCATTAAGTTCTCCACATATGGAGGTTTGTACAGCAAAATCAGATCCTTCAGCTCTCCAACCCCCTACCCACACACACACACACACACACACACACACACACACACACACACACACACAGTCTGAGAAATCACTCGGCTCTGTCATAGTCACACACTAGATGACAGTAAAGTGTCTATATTAATAAGACGTTGGGTCAGGTTGCCATTACCCCCTCAACCCCACCTGTTCTGCCTTCATAACAGAAATGGCTCAATAAAAGACTTACAAAAATGGCTGGTGCAGTGCTGCCACCATGTGGCCAAAGATGATGTTGTATTTTTACACAGGCAATGGTACAAAAGCAAATAGACTCAACATACAAAACAATAATAAATAAATAAACACTATCACACACACCCCTACCCCCACTCAAAGTAAGAAATATCACATAAAAAAACAGCTAATCAACTATATATGGTCAAAAGTATTGGGACACACTCCAAGTCTATGCTGTCAACCTTTGAAGCATTTGTGAAGGGAGAGGTTGTTGTAAAGAGCTCCTTGAACTCACGCATGCTACTGTTGTGACCCAGAAAAACAGGGCCAACGTCACACTGTAACAGAATGTTGTGGTGTTTGTAGTGTCCTCTGTGTGTCCGGGGGGGTGTAGTTTTTGTAGTGTCCTCTGTGTGTCCCTGGAGGGATGTGGTGTTTTTGGTGTCCTCTGTGAGACTGTGTGTGTGTGTGTGTGTGTGTGTGTGTGGGGTAGTGTTTTTAGTGTCCTCTGTGTGTCCCTGGAGGGATGTGGTGTTTTTGGTGTCCTCTGTGAGACTGTGTGTGTGTGTGTGTGTGTGTGTGTGTGTGTGGGGGGGGGGGGGGGGGGTAGTGTTTTTAGTGTCCTCTGTGTGTCCCTGGAGGGATGTGGTGTTTTTGGTGTCCTCTGTGAGACTGTGTGTGTGTGTGGGGGGGGGGTAGTGTTTTTAGTGTCCTCTGTGTGTCCATGTACATTGTATGTTGCTGGGACAGAATGATGAACATAAGGGATTAATAAACCACTATATGTTCATCCACCCACTCCTCTACACACACTCTCTCATCTTCAGATGGTCCAACAACACCCCTCCCCTCCCTAGACCTCACCTGTCCACATTTTAGCGTCCTAAGAACTCACTACACATTTCATATTTTGAGGTTTGTTTGTTTAAGGTATTAAACTTGCGTGTATGTGTAAATCGTGGTGTGTTTGTGTGTGTGTTATCATTGGGGTAGAGGGGGTTGGTTTAGTCAAAATGACATAACTACACATATAAACATTACATGCATAGACGAGGACCAGCAAAGCACTGCAGGAAACATGAGAGTGAAGTGGAACAGGAGAGAAGATGAAGGGCAGAGAACTAATTGAGGGGCGGAACAGAAACAAAACAAAACAAAGAACACATGGAGACACAAACCAGAAAGTAAACCAAACGTGGTTACCACTGGAACCGTGATGCCAGAGGACAGATGGCTGTTGTTATTTACCAGAAATGCGTGTTGTTCGCATCCAGCTCTGTGCTGCTGCTTTTCTGTGACTCATCAATGTGTCGATAGTTCACTGGGAGGTGGGAGCAGAGCTTTCGTATTAATATGCATAGCTGAATGAGGAATCAATTATTTGTATTATTTTATTATTGAATTATTATTAGCATTAGTATTAATACTATAATTAGTATTAATTATTATTACAACATTATTTGTAATCTTTGCTAGTAACAGAATTACAAGCCAATGTCATTATGCGTCATTATGAAATATTAATTTCCAAATTAGCGTTGAAATGTTTTATAGGCGTACTGTGGGCAGAGTGGTTAATATGTCTTCCTCGATACGTCTGCCTCTCAGAGCTAGGGCCTCATCTGCCTCGTTACGTCTGCCTCGATACGTGTGCCTCTCAGAGCTAGGGGCCTCATCTGCCTCGTTACGTCTGCCACGATACGTGTGCCTCTCAGAGCTAGGGCCTCATCTGCCTCGTTACGTCTGCCTCGATACGTGTGCCTCTCAGAGCTAGGGCCTCATCTGCCTCGTTACGTCTGCCTCGATACGTGTGCCTCTCAGAGCTAGGGCCTCATCTGCCTCGTTACGTCTGCCTCGATACGTGTGCCTCTCAGAGCTAGGGGCCTCATCTGCCTCGTTACGTCTGCCTCGATACGTGTGCCTCTCAGAGCTAGGGCCTCATCTGCCTCGTTACGTCTGCCTCAATACGTGTGCCTCTCAGAGCTAGGGGCCTCATCTGCCTCGTTACGTCTGCCTCGATACGTGTGCCTCTCAGAGCTAGGGCCTCATCTGCCTCGTTACGTCTGCCTCAATACGTGTGCCTCTCAGAGCTAGGGCCTCATCTGCCTCGTTACGTCTGCCTCAATACGTGTGCCTCTCAGAGCTAGGGCCTCATCTGCCTCGTTACGTCTGCCTCAATACGTGTGCCTCTCAGAGCTAGGGGCCCGGGTGGAGTTTTCGTGTTCTTCACGTGTCTGTGTGGGGTTCCACTGGGTTTTCTGGTATCTTTCTACATGGAGGTTAGGTAGAAAAAAAATTGGCTGCCCTAAAAAACTCATGGTGTGTGTGTGTGTGTGTTGTAATGAGAAAGGTGCTGAACATCATTGATACTGTTGCCTACATAAGTTGTTTTGAATTAGTAACACTGTTTAAACAGTCAGCGGACCTACTGATGTGAAATCCTGCATATGTGATGTGTTCACATACTTGCCTTCACTCCAGACAATGTACCAGGTGACTGTTTGAACGTTTCTTGATAATGACATGATCATTTCTTTGTGTTACTGAACACAAGCGAACTGCCGCAATGCTGCTGCCATCGTGGGGAAATTCCCAATGCTGTGTGTGTCTCCTCTCACACATGGACACGTCTGAACTGAGGTAAGCATGCGCCCATCTCTGGGAAGTTGTCTGTTTATATTAGCTTCAAATTTTCTACACTGTTTCCACGCTGCCAATAAGCAGTGGCCGTTGGCCAGTAGAGGACGCCAGAGGACCACCCTCCCTGGTGGAAATTATTTTCATTCTTTAAATAAACATTTTGAAAATGGCGAATAACTACTTATTTTAAGGACGAGTGCTGCAATCAGCATTAACGTAATATATAAAGTACACTTGAGGACATTTAGCTGCCTGTTTTATTCCCTCTCATTTAGAGATATCAGATGTTATTGATTACAGAGTCAGTGGTGGAGTAGAGATATCTGATGTTATTGATTACAGAGTCAGTCTGTGGTGGAGTAGCAATATCTGATGTCATTGATTAAAGAGTCAGTGGTGGAGTAGAGATATCTGATGTTATTGATTACAGAGTCAGTCAATGGTGGAGTAGAGATATCTGATGTTATTGATTACAGAGTCAGTCAGTGGTGGAGTAGAGACATCTGATGTTATTGATTACAGATTCAATGGTGGGGTAGAGATATCTGATGTTATTGATTACAGAGTCAGTCAGTGGTGGAGTAGAGACGTCTGCTGTTATTGATTACAGAGTCAATGGTGGAGTAGAGATATCTGATGTTATTGATTACAGAGTCAGTCAGTGGTGGAGTAGCGATATCTGATGTTATTGATTACAGAGTCAATGGTGGAGTATAGATATGTTGTTATTGACAGTGATGAATGCAGTTCATATCTCAGGTGCCCCAAATTCAATAAGATCCTTTCTCCAAAATCCATTTAAGAGAACTTTGATGGAAAAACTACTCGTTGCTGAGTCGTTTGCTTAGCAGGCAAGCTAGTCAAGTTTTGTATTATGTGTTTTGTGGTAGTTTTTCATTCATAGTACCAATGAACTAATACCAGTTAATCTATTAAACCCTGATTTGCACTAGTGTTACTTTACTGTTAGTAATGCTAAATGAGTTTGCTAGCTTGTTGTTTTGATTATAGTGGTTGTTCTGGTGAATTGATCTAGCTAGCATTCGCTAACTGTTAGCTAGCTAACTTTGTTTAGCTGGTGTCTTGCTTAGAGAGAGAGAGAGAGAGAGAGAGAGAGAGAGAGAGAGAGAGAGAGAGAGAGAGAGAGAGAGAGAGAGAGAGAGAGAGAGAGAGAGAGAGAGAGAGAGAGTGTGTGTGTGTGTGTGTGTGTGTTGATCTCTGTGTTGCAGTGGTTCTGGTGAACTGAGTTAAGATGATCTGAGAGGTTTAGGCAGTTGTAATGTGTGGGTAGGAGCTTTACTTTGGAGACCTGATTTATAAATAGATGATATAAGACCACTGCATTAACTTTTAAAATGCAATTTAAAATGCTTTCCATTAGTTAAAACATTCAAATGTTTTTCTACAGTGAATGTTAATCTCTAACTACCTAAGACATATAATACATCCCACAATGTTTTAAAAGTTGCGCTAACAAACTACTCTACACCTCATGCATAAAATCGTATCACAAATGTGATAGCATAAGACCTCATCCAACAATATGTAGATCTCTAGAAATTCATAATTTTTGTTTTAACTGTGTTTGCTATGTTTCTGAACAAGACTCAGTCTGTAATCTAATGATAGTTAAAATTACAGTATGTTTCTGAACAAGACTCAGTCTGTAATCTAATGATAGTTAAAATTACAGTATGTTTCTGAACAAGACTCAGTCTGTAATCAAATGCTAATTGTCATTTAGTATTCCGTATTTTAGTTGATTTTTAATGCCATTTAAATAACTCCTGTCTAGTACTGAGTACGTCAAACAGCACCACCTAGTGTTGAACAGCCGCCACTGGAAACAAACAAGAGAACTGTGTTCTATTCATATTACAAAAAAAAGCAGAAATTAGATTACTTGTACATTTAAATATATGGTGATTACTAACAGGATTACATTACAACGTAATAACCGAATAGTCTATTTAGTGAAAGGTAGGTAAACTTGTAATTAGTATGCATGAATTTGTCATAGACATAAACAACGGGGTTAAATAAAACTTCTTTTGACCGTTACCTGATATCAAGACTAACATGCCTAATGTTGACCAATAAGCCATTCTAGCCTGTATGGAAGGCTTGACTCCGCGCTGGGTCTATTGAGTGATTTGTTGCGTTCATTTTCTTTACCTGTTCGCTTGTTTGCAGGACATTAGCTCGCCAAAAGGGGGCGATGTGTAGCTTTCCACGAGTGTCCTGCAGGGGCTTCGGAAGGCGAGAACATGACTCACTGTTTCTATGGTTTCATTCTGGACAAACCAAAGATACACAACCATTTATTTTAAAACACTTAAAATAACAGGGCATGTATGAGTCAGGGCATAAAGTGCAGTGAGTTAGAGCTGTATGTGTGTGTGGGGGGGTGTGTGTGGGTGTGTGTGAGTTAGAGCTGCACCCACAGCAACATGTTGAAAGTACGCTACTTAATTATCCAAATTTTTAGATTTGATTGAAGTGACCTTTTAAAACACATGATTTACAGGTTCACTGTCCAGACATCATATACCAGAAGTGTTAAGCAGCATGGCTTACTAGGTAAACAAGACATCTCTGTAAAACCTGCATGTGAGATTTTCAAACACAGCACACCTGCTTTGTGTGTGTGTGTGTGTGTGTGTGCATATGTGTATGTGCGTGCACACGTGTGTGTGTGTGTGTGTGTGCTTACGTGTGTATATGTGGATACATGCGCGTGTGCGTGCATGTGTGTGTGTGTGCGTGTGTGTGTGTGTGTGTGCGCATGCATACGTGCGTGTACGTGGATACATGCGTGTGTGTCTGCGTGTGTGAGTGTGCGCATGCATACGTGTGTGTGTGCGCTTGTGAGTGTGCGTTTGTGTGAGTGTGTGTGCATGCATATGTGTGTGCGTGCGTGCACACTTGTGTGTGTGTGTGCGTGCGGATGTGCGTGTGTGTGTGCGTGCATATGTGCGTGTATGTATATGCGTGTGTGTGTTTGTGTGTGTGAGTTTGTGTGTGAGTGTGTGTGTGTGTGTGTGTGTGTGTGTGTGTGTGTGTGTGTGTGTGTGTGTGTGTGTGTGTGTGTGAGAGTGTGCACATCCATACGTGTGTGTGAGGGGGAGGGAGAGAGAAAGAGAGAGAGGGAGAGAGAGGGGGAGGGAGAGAAAGAGGGAGGGAGGGAGAGAGAGGGAGGGGAGAGAGAGAGAGAGGGAGGGAGAGAGAGAGAGAGAGAAAGAGAAAGGTATTGTACTGACTGCTGTGTAAAAACTGGTGTTCCTGTCAGAGGGCCTGGCTCAATCTGTCTCACTGCCTGGGTATGTTTAGCAGTGCTGTTTGCAGAGTGACGGGCCTGGTTGTGGGAGAAACAGCCTCCGGGAGAGACCAGCTCCAGGGGAGATCGAACCACGCAGCAGTAAGGTAAGTGGTAGGTGCCTGGAGATGAGACCATGGACAGAAGGTCTTCTGTAACTCACCATCACCATCCAGGCAGCTGTACGATGTGTCTTGTTCTCCCTGTTGAGTGGTTACTGTGTGCAGGAGGCACTTCAAACCTGCACTCATATCTAATCCGTCATCTGGATACCCCGCCATAGTAAACTTTCCTGGGAATGGTACTGGCTGCACCACCATCACCATCAGTATGGTGTCTCTCCCCACTGTCTCTATTTACTGTCTCTCCTCACTGTCTCTCCTCACCGTCTCTCCCCACTGCCTCTATTTACTGTCTCTCCTCACCATCTCGCCCCACTGTCTCTATTTACTGTCTCTCCTCACTGTCTCTCCTCACCATCTCGCCCCACTGTCTCTATTTACTGTCTCTCCTCACTGTCTCTCCTCACCGTCTCTCCCCACTGCCTCTATTTACTGTCTCTCCTCACCATCTCGCCCCACTGTCTCTATTTACTGTCTCTCCTCACTGTCTCTCCTCACCATCTCGCCCCACTGTCTCTATTTACTGTCTCTCCTCACCATCTCGCCCCACTGTCTCTCCTCACCATCTCGCCCCACTGTCTCTATTTACTGTCTCTCCTCACTGTCTCTCCTCACCATCTCGCCCCACTGTCTCTATTTACTGTCTCTCCTCACTGTCTCTCCTCACCATCTCGCCCCACTGTCTCTATTTACTGTCTCTCCTCACTGTCTCTCCTCACCATCTCGCCCCACTGTCTCTATTTACTGTCTCTCCTCACTGTCTCTCCTCACCGTCTCTCCCCACTGCCTCTATTTACTGTCTCTCCTCACCATCTCACCCCACTGTCTCTATTTACTGTCTCTCCTCACTGTCTCTCCTCACCATCTCGCCCCACTGTCTCTATTTACTGTCTCTCCTCACCATCTCGCCCCACTGTCTCTCCTCACCATCTCGCCCCACTGTCTCTATTTACTGTCTCTCCTCACTGTCTCTCCTCACCATCTCGCCCCACTGTCTCTATTTACTGTCTCTCCTCACTGTCTCTCCTCACCATCTCGCCCCACTGTCTCTATTTACTGTCTCTCCTCACCATCTCGCCCCACTGTCTCTCCTCACCATCTCGCCCCACTGTCTCTATTTACTGTCTCTCGTCACTGTCTCTCCTCACCATCTCGCCCCACTGTCTCTATTTACTGTCTCTCCTCACTGTCTCTCCTCACCATCTCGCCCCACTGTCTCTATTTACTGTCTCTCCTCACTGTCTCTCCTCACCATCTCGCCCCACTGTCTCTATTTACTGTCTCTCCTCACCATCTCGCCCCACTGTCTCTATTTACTGTCTCTCCTCACCATCTCGCCCCACTGTCTCTATTTACTGTCTCTCCTCACCATCTCGCCCCACTGTCTCTATTTACTGTCTCTCCTCACTGTCTCTCCTCACCGTCTCGCCCCACTGTCTCTCCTCACTGTCTCTCCTCACCATCTCGCCCCACTGTCTCTCCTCACTGTCTCTCCCCACTGTCTCTCCTCACCATCTCGCCCCACTGTCTCTATTTACTGTCTCTCCTCACCATCTCGCCCCACTGTCTCTCCTCACCATCTCGCCCCACTGTCTCTATTTACTGTCTCTCGTCACTGTCTCTCCTCACCATCTCGCCCCACTGTCTCTATTTACTGTCTCTCCTCACTGTCTCTCCTCACCATCTCGCCCCACTGTCTCTATTTACTGTCTCTCCTCACTGTCTCTCCTCACCATCTCGCCCCACTGTCTCTATTTACTGTCTCTCCTCACCATCTCGCCCCACTGTCTCTATTTACTGTCTCTCCTCACTGTCTCTCCTCACCATCTCGCCCCACTGTCTCTATTTACTGTCTCTCCTCACTGTCTCTCCTCACCGTCTCTCCCCACTGCCTCTATTTACTGTCTCTCCTCACCATCTCGCCCCACTGTCTCTATTTACTGTCTCTCCTCACTGTCTCTCCTCACCATCTCGCCCCACTGTCTCTATTTACTGTCTCTCCTCACTGTCTCTCCTCACCGTCTCTCCCCACTGCCTCTATTTACTGTCTCTCCTCACCATCTCGCCCCACTGTCTCTATTTACTGTCTCTCCTCACTGTCTCTCCTCACCATCTCGCCCCACTGTCTCTATTTACTGTCTCTCCTCGCCATCTCGCCCCACTGTCTCTCCTCACCATCTCGCCCCACTGTCTCTATTTACTGTCTCTCCTCACTGTCTCTCCTCACCATCTCGCCCCACTGTCTCTATTTACTGTCTCTCCTCACTGTCTCTCCTCACCATCTCGCCCCACTGTCTCTATTTACTGTCTCTCCTCACTGTCTCTCCTCACTGTCTCTCCTCACCGTCTCTCCCCACTGCCTCTATTTACTGTCTCTCCTCACCATCTCGCCCCACTGTCTCTATTTACTGTCTCTCCTCACTGTCTCTCCTCACCATCTCGCCCCACTGTCTCTATTTACTGTCTCTCCTCACTGTCTCTCCTCACCATCTCGCCCCACTGTCTCTATTTACTGTCTCTCCTCACCATCTCGCCCCACTGTCTCTATTTACTGTCTCTCCTCACTGTCTCTCCTCACCATCTCGCCCCACTGTCTCTATTTACTGTCTCTCCTCACTGTCTCTCCTCACCATCTCGCCCCACTGTCTCTATTTACTGTCTCTCCTCACTGTCTCTCCTCACCATCTCGCCCCACTGTCTCTATTTACTGTCTCTCCTCACCATCTCGCCCCACTGTCTCTATTTACTGTCTCTCCTCACTGTCTCTCCTCACCATCTCGCCCCACTGTCTCTATTTACTGTCTCTCCTCACTGTCTCTCCTCACCGTCTCTCCCCACTGCCTCTATTTACTGTCTCTCCTCACCATCTCGCCCCACTGTCTCTATTTACTGTCTCTCCTCACTGTCTCTCCTCACCATCTCGCCCCACTGTCTCTATTTACTGTCTCTCCTCACTGTCTCTCCTCACCATCTCGCCCCACTGTCTCTATTTACTGTCTCTCCTCACCATCTCGCCCCACTGTCTCTATTTACTGTCTCTCCTCACTGTCTCTCCTCACCATCTCGCCCCACTGTCTCTATTTACTGTCTCTCCTCACTGTCTCTCCTCACCATCTCGCCCCACTGTCTCTATTTACTGTCTCTCCTCACTGTCTCTCCTCACCATCTCGCCCCACTGTCTCTATTTACTGTCTCTCCTCACTGTCTCTCCTCACCATCTCGCCCCACTGTCTCTCCTCACTGTCTCTCCCCACTGCCTCTATTTACTGTCTCTCCTCACCATCTCGCCCCACTGTCTCTATTTACTGTCTCTCCTCACCATCTCGCCCCACTGTCTCTCCTCACCATCTCGCCCCACTGTCTCTATTTACTGTCTCTCGTCACTGTCTCTCCTCACCATCTCGCCCCACTGTCTCTATTTACTGTCTCTCCTCACTGTCTCTCCTCACCATCTCGCCCCACTGTCTCTATTTACTGTCTCTCCTCACTGTCTCTCCTCACCATCTCGCCCCACTGTCTCTATTTACTGTCTCTCCTCACCATCTCGCCCCACTGTCTCTATTTACTGTCTCTCCTCACTGTCTCTCCTCACCATCTCGCCCCACTGTCTCTATTTACTGTCTCTCCTCACTGTCTCTCCTCACCGTCTCGCCCCACTGTCTCTCCTCACTGTCTCTCCTCACCATCTCGCCCCACTGTCTCTCCTCACTGTCTCTCCCCACTGTCTCTCCTCACCATCTCGCCCCACTGTCTCTATTTACTGTCTCTCCTCACCATCTCGCCCCACTGTCTCTCCTCACCATCTCGCCCCACTGTCTCTATTTACTGTCTCTCGTCACTGTCTCTCCTCACCATCTCGCCCCACTGTCTCTATTTACTGTCTCTCCTCACTGTCTCTCCTCACCATCTCGCCCCACTGTCTCTATTTACTGTCTCTCCTCACCATCTCGCCCCACTGTCTCTCCTCACCATCTCGCCCCACTGTCTCTATTTACTGTCTCTCGTCACTGTCTCTCCTCACCATCTCGCCCCACTGTCTCTATTTACTGTCTCTCCTCACTGTCTCTCCTCACCATCTCGCCCCACTGTCTCTATTTACTGTCTCTCCTCACTGTCTCTCCTCACCATCTCGCCCCACTGTCTCTATTTACTGTCTCTCCTCACCATCTCGCCCCACTGTCTCTATTTACTGTCTCTCCTCACTGTCTCTCCTCACCATCTCGCCCCACTGTCTCTATTTACTGTCTCTCCTCACTGTCTCTCCTCACCGTCTCTCCCCACTGCCTCTATTTACTGTCTCTCCTCACCATCTCGCCCCACTGTCTCTATTTACTGTCTCTCCTCACTGTCTCTCCTCACCATCTCGCCCCACTGTCTCTATTTACTGTCTCTCCTCACTGTCTCTCCTCACCGTCTCTCCCCACTGCCTCTATTTACTGTCTCTCCTCACCATCTCGCCCCACTGTCTCTATTTACTGTCTCTCCTCACTGTCTCTCCTCACCATCTCGCCCCACTGTCTCTATTTACTGTCTCTCCTCGCCATCTCGCCCCACTGTCTCTCCTCACCATCTCGCCCCACTGTCTCTATTTACTGTCTCTCCTCACTGTCTCTCCTCACCATCTCGGCCCACTGTCTCTATTTACTGTCTCTCCTCACCATCTCGCCCCACTGTCTCTCCTCACCATCTCGCCCCACTGTCTCTATTTACTGTCTCTCGTCACTGTCTCTCCTCACCATCTCGCCCCACTGTCTCTATTTACTGTCTCTCCTCACTGTCTCTCCTCACCATCTCGCCCCACTGTCTCTATTTACTGTCTCTCCTCACTGTCTCTCCTCACCATCTCGCCCCACTGTCTCTATTTACTGTCTCTCCTCACCATCTCGCCCCACTGTCTCTATTTACTGTCTCTCCTCACTGTCTCTCCTCACCATCTCGCCCCACTGTCTCTATTTACTGTCTCTCCTCACTGTCTCTCCTCACCGTCTCTCCCCACTGCCTCTATTTACTGTCTCTCCTCACCATCTCGCCCCACTGTCTCTATTTACTGTCTCTCCTCACTGTCTCTCCTCACCATCTCGCCCCACTGTCTCTATTTACTGTCTCTCCTCACTGTCTCTCCTCACCGTCTCTCCCCACTGCCTCTATTTACTGTCTCTCCTCACCATCTCGCCCCACTGTCTCTATTTACTGTCTCTCCTCACTGTCTCTCCTCACCATCTCGCCCCACTGTCTCTATTTACTGTCTCTCCTCGCCATCTCGCCCCACTGTCTCTCCTCACCATCTCGCCCCACTTTCTCTATTTACTGTCTCTCCTCACTGTCTCTCCTCACCATCTCGCCCCACTGTCTCTATTTACTGTCTCTCCTCACCATCTCGCCCCACTGTCTCTATTTACTGTCTCTCCTCACTGTCTCTCCTCACCGTCTCTCCCCACTGCCTCTATTTACTGTCTCTCCTCACCATCTCGCCCCACTGTCTCTATTTACTGTCTCTCCTCACTGTCTCTCCTCACCATCTCGCCCCACTGTCTCTATTTACTGTCTCTCCTCACTGTCTCTCCTCACCATCTCGCCCCACTGTCTCTATTTACTGTCTCTCCTCACCATCTCGCCCCACTGTCTCTATTTACTGTCTCTCCTCACTGTCTCTCCTCATCATCTCGCCCCACTGTCTCTATTTACTGTCTCTCCTCACTGTCTCTCCTCACCATCTCGCCCCACTGTCTCTATTTACTGTCTCTCCTCACCATCTCGCCCCACTGTCTCTATTTACTGTCTCTCCTCACTGTCTCTCCTCACCATCTCGCCCCACTGTCTCTATTTACTGTCTCTCCTCACTGTCTCTCCTCACCATCTCGCCCCACTGTCTCTCCTCACTGTCTCTCCCCACTGTCTCTCATGGGGCAGTACCCTCATATCCACCTGTCTGCGCTTCCCTCTCATTTTCTTCCCTCTGCATCAGTGACCTTCAGTATTCCTGTCCCAACACAACTATTGCTTTCCCTCATTGTCTGCCTCCTTTAGAAGGTTCTTTTGACACATTTAGGTTGTCTAGTTATAAATGAAAGGTTCCAATCAGCCATTACAATATTACCTTCCTTCTCCTTGGTGGTGGAATAACCTGCTTTTGCAAACTCCCTGCGGTGAAGGCGTTTCTGTGTGTGTTTGGACCTGCAGGGCAGAGCTTCATTCTACAGTCTCCAAACAGCCCGTGGGACCCTCCATTAATAACATGGATTGTTTTAACAACACTTCCCTATATGCATGAGCCCTCCTCCTTTTCATCAGCCTGTTATGAGCTTATTAGAGGTTATTAGAGGTTATTAGACATTATTAGAGGTTATTACCGTCACCATAGACTCTCTACATCACTAAACCGTCACCACAGACTCTCTACATCACTAAACCATCTCCACAGGTGCTCTATATTGCTACCAAAACCTAAATTTATTTCCTTTTCTTATGTGCTTTCCTTCAGGTTTGTGTATATGTAACATTTTTGTTGACACGTCTGTTGTTATACTAGCTAACAAACACCTGAAGGTTTGTTCCATCTTTAGAGATTCTGAAAGCCAGTACGTCACCGTGTCTGGGCGTGTGGAGCTCAAACATGACTGAATTCAGTGTGTGAGAAGCCCAGGCGCTGGCTCTGCTGGGGCGCAGTGCCTTGCTGTCGTGCTGAGTGCGTGTCACCCTGTCTTGATGACGGTGGATGACATGCTCCAGAACTCAACAGGACGCTGGAACAACAGCTTGCTTTCCTCTTTCCCCACAGGGAAAAAAACAAAAAACACCTGCTGGACTATGCACATGCCGCTCAGGATGTCAAGGTTTCAAGTGTTATTGCCTTATATAGGCACAGTACAGACATGAACACTATACTAAACAGTACAGACATGTACACTATACTAAACAGTACAGACATGAACACTATACTAAACAGTACAGACATGAACACTATACTAAACAGTACAGACATGTACACTATACTAAACAGTACAGACATGAACACTATACTAAACAGTACAGACATGAACACTATACTAAACAGTACAGACATGTACACTATACTAAACAGTACAGACATGAACACTATACTAAACAGTACAGACATGAACACTATACTAAACAGTACAGACATGTACACTATACTAAACAGTACAGACATGAACACTATACTAAACAGTACAGACATGAACACTATACTAAACAGTATAGACATGTACACTATACTAAACAGTACAGACATGTACACTATACTAAACAGTACAGACATGAACACTATACTAAACAGTACAGACATGTACACTATACTAAACAGTACAGACATGAACACTATACTAAACAGTACAGACATGAACACTATACTAAACAGTACAGACATGTACACTATACTAAACAGTACAGACATGAACACTATACTAAACAGTACAGACATGAACACTATACTAAACAGTATAGACATGTACACTATACTAAACAGTACAGACATGTACACTATACTAAACAGTACAGACATGAACACTATACTAAACAGTACAGACATGTACATTGTACTGAACAGCACTGACGTGTACACTGTACTAAACAGTACAGACATGTACACTATATTAAACAGTACAGACATGAACACTATACTAAACAGTACAGACATGAACACTATACTAAACAGTACAGACATGAACACTACTAAACAGTACAGACATGTACATTGTACTGAACAGCACAGACGTGTACACTGTACTAAACAGTACAGACATGAACATTATACTAAACAGTACAGACATGAACACTATACTAAACAGTACAGACATGAACACTATACTAAACAGTACAGACATGAACACTACTAAACAGTACAGACATGTACATTGTACTGAACAGCACAGACGTGTACACTGTACTAAACAGTACAGACATGAACATTATACTAAACAGTACAGACATGAACACTATACTAAACAGTAAAGACATGTACATTGTACTGAACAGCACAGACGTGTACACTGTACTAAACAGTACAGACATGAACACTATACTAAACAGTACAGACATGTACATTGTACTGAACAGCACAGACGTGTACACTGTACTAAACAGTACAGACATGTACACTATACTAAACAGTACAGACATGTACACTATACTAAACAGTACAGACATGAACACTATACTAAACAGTACAGACATGTACATTGTACTGAACAGCACAGACGTGTACACTGTACTAAACAGTACAGACATGTACACTATACTAAACAGTACAGACATGAACACTATACTAAACAGTACAGACATGTACACTATACTAAACAGTACAGACATGAACACTATACTAAACAGTACAGACATGTACATTGTACTGAACAGCACAGACGTGTACACTGTACTAAACAGTACAGACATGAACACTATACTAAACAGTACAGACATGTACATTGTACTGAACAGCACAAACGTGTACACTATACTAAACAGTACAGACATGAACACTATACTAAACAGTACAGACATGAACACTATACTAAACAGTACAGACATGTACATTGTACTGAACAGCACAGACGTGTACACTGTACTAAACAGTACAGACATGAACACTATACTAAACAGTACAGACGTGTACATTGTACTGAACAGCACACTTGAGGTTTGAGATGGAATGATCTCTTTTCCAGTCAGTAGTTCTCTGCCAGTCAGTAGCTCTGTCCCAGTCAGTAGTTCTGTCAGCACATCTCTGTGAGGCGTTAATGCATTCCACTCCTGCTACAATGCTTTCAAATGATTACTATGAGTGTTTCTGTGAAATGAAGGATTTCTCTTTCTCTGTTGTATTTTGCGGCTTTGCTACAGAAATGTCTCTATTGGCTGAAGCGACTGCTGTGTCTCTATTGGCTGAAGCGACTGCTGTGTCTCTATTGGCTGACGCGATTGCTGTGTCTCTATTGGCTGAAGTGACTGCTGTGTCTCTATTGGCTGAAGTGACTGCTGGGTCTCTATTGGCTGAAGTGACTGCTGTGTCTCTATTGGCTGACGCGATTGCTGTGTCTGTATTGGCTGAAGCGACTGCTGTGTCTCTATTGGCTGAAGCGACTGCTGTGTCTCTATTGGCTGAAGTGACTGCTGTGTCTCTATTGGCTGACGCGATTGCTGTCTGTATTGGCTGAAGCGACCTCTGTGTCTCTACTGTCAGAAGCAAATGCTGTGTCTCTATTGGCTCAAGCGACTACTCTGCTGAACATGATCAGAATGCTCCGTGCAGTTCTACCCAAAACCTCTGTGTCTATTCCTCAGGTGAGGGGAGGTTTAAAAATAGGTCTTCCTCTCAGATGTGGGGATGTTTGTGCATAGGACTGATTAAAGTTTAACGGTTTAACGTTTGCTAATCGCTTGCTCCTCTGTGCTCTTTCTGTTGGCTCCGATGTTGAAAGTACTTGCGTTATTCATTAAGACGGAATCCTCAGGCAGGAGATCTGGATATACCTGACATGCATATGCACAACACACATGAGCCCAGTGCACGTGAGTACACGTGAGCCCAGTGCACGTGAGTACACGTGAGCCCAGTGCATGTGAGGCTGGGTAGAGCCTCATCTTCAACAGAACACAGCCCCACCTGCTACCCTAGTGCTACACCAGTGATCCCAGTGTGAGGTGGTATATGCAGAGCATGTGGGATCTATGGATGCTTTGATACCCAACATCTAGTCTAACTCCGAAACAACTAGTAGCTCAGTGTTCCAACATCCGCAAGAGTTAACTGCTGCCACAACTAGAGATGGACGAGGCATCACACACATGCTTTGGCCAGGCGAGCCAGGCAACAGGTCACAGGCCTCTGGTAGATGACCTCGAGGGCAAGTGGGGAGTTTCTTAATTTCCTTGTTGCTATAGCAACAACTGACAATGCAAACTCAAGGAAAAAGTAATGATTTACACTCTTGGAACTTTAGGTCCTCGTGGAATAAATGTTATGATTAAAACATCATTAAATATCCTTTTCAATTATAAACTGGTTCCTCCTACAAATTCAGAAGCACTTTGCTTGCACAGCTGGTGAAAGTCCTCTGTCTGAAACATCCTGTTTCTCTGGAAACTCTGTGTACTTCATTACAATTCTGAATCTCTCTCTCTCTCTCTCTCTCTCTCTCTCTCTCTCTCTCTCTCTCTCTCTCTCACGCTCTCTCTTTCTCTCTCTCTCGCGCTCTCTCTCTCTTTCTGTCTGTCTGTCTCTCTCTCTCTCTCTCTCTCTCTCTCTCTCTCTCGCGCTCTCTCTCTTTCTAATATATATTCAGGCTGTCATAAAAATAATAAAATAACTGGTGGCTATAACATCATTAAGGAGGGAAATTATAAATCTGGCATGACCCTAAAGATTATTATTATTATCCTGTTACCATCCTATTACCATCCTGTTATTATCCTGTTATCATCCTGTTATTATCCTGTTACCATCCTGTTATCATCCTGTTACCATCCTGTTACTGCTGAAGGAGGGAATCTGTGATGTACTTCATGTACTTCTCTGAACTGTAAGACCTTTTTATTAAAAAGTATGTGCTGGTGGCCTGTGAATGCAAGTAAGATCAAACACTACCCAGTAGCTGTGAGCTTGAAGCTGGAGGCCTGGTAAACTCCACCCAGTAGTTGTGGGCTGGAGGTCTGGTAAACTCCACCCCGTAGCTGTGGGCTGGAGGCCTGGTAAACTCCACCCAGTAGCTGTGGGCTGGAGGCCTGGTAAACTCCACCCAGTAGCTGTGGGCTGGAGGCCTGGTAAACTCCACCCAGTAGCTGTGGGCTGGAGGCCTGGTAAACTCCACCCAGTAGCTGTGGGCTGGAGGCCTGGTAAACTCCACCTGTAGCTGTGGGCTGGAGGCCTGGTAAACTCCACCCAGTAGCTGTGGGCTGGAGGTCTGGTAAACTCCACCCCGTAGCTGTGGGCTGGAGGCCTGGTAAACTCCATCCAGTAGCTGTGGGCTGGAGGCCTGGTAAACTCCACCCAGTAGCTGTGGGCTGGAGGCCTGGTAAACTCCACCCAGTAGCTGTGGGCTGGAGGCCTGGTAAACTCCACCCAGTAGCTGTGGGCTGGAGGCCTGGTAAACTCCACCCAGTAGCTGTGGGCTGGAGGCCTGGTAAACTCCACCTGTAGCTGTGGGCTGGAGGCCTTGTAAACTCCACCTGTAGCTGTGGGCTGGAGGCCTGGTAAACTCCACCTGTAGCTGTGGGCTGGAGGCCTTGTAAACTCCACCTGTAGCTGAGGGCTGGTGTTTAGACAGTAGAGATTTGTGTTTGAGGTGAAGGCTCTGTATAAATATAGAAACCCAAGAGCTGAAGGCAAACATGTTAGGGGAGTTTGGCAGTGGGAAGCTTCTGTGAATCCCACACTGTTTGCTGCTGGAATTCTGCTTTCTTCCATGTTGCATCATGTCCAGGGACAGTTGGTGTCTGTTCCTCTGTGGAATAATGTCAGAATCCCACTTTGTCCTCCATTTCTCCTTTGCGTGCGTGTCGTGACTGGAACTTCAGGCAGCCCGAAGAGATGCTGTGTTCCCACTCTGCTGGTTTTTTCTCTCCCAGATTGGAGAGTGTGTAAGATGAGAAATGTCATCGTTTCTCTCCTTGTGGAAGGTGTTACCCTGGTGTAGCCCCAGAACCCTTACCAACACCTAGGTGGGTGCATCGCACCATTTTCCTGCACCTAGTATGCTTTCAAGGACAATTTTTTTTTACTTAATTGTCATATGAACAAATGTATAAGTTTCCTTTCTCAAAGACGCAGACGCTGACCCTCCTTCCAGCTGGGGTGGCTCCTCCTCTCATAACATTGTGTAACATATTCTCAATGATGCAGGACCATCAGGGGTCTGAGAGAACACTTATGCCACTCTCCACGACTCAGGAGGCTACCAATCACAGGCCTGGGTTATTTCCAGAGTTAACCCTAACCTTAACTGCCCTAACTCTAACTTTCCAATCCTTAATTCTAACTGTCCCAACCCTATAGAGTATGTCTCTATTTCTGTCTCTTCAGAAATGGAGGTTGTGGAGGTGAACTGGGGTCAGAGGTTGTGTCCCCGCAGGCTGAGGGAGTTACTGATGGTGCACTGAGCCTGGGGTTTGAGGCTGACCCCTGGGACAGGGCAGGGGTCTCTGTGACCTTCCGACCCCTGCGTGCCTGCCAGCATCTGTCTGCTGCCACAGCTCTGAAAGGACATCTTTGTGTGATGGAGGTAAATGTAATTACTGTGAAATACCTACATATCACTCTACATTGTACAAGCCTGTACATGATGCTGAACTTGGAGCTGTTCAGTAATTCCTGTAAGAGTTCTAACTGTTAGTGGATAAGACACCATGTCTCTAGTGCCGCACTGTAGAAGACAGACCTCCACAAAATAAAACCTGTAGTAACAGATACGACATCAGACACTGCAAAGCATCGCAAAACCCAAGCAATACTGCATAAGAACAAACAATGATGTAACATAGTTTATCTCCATCTGTGTGTGTGTATACATTTGGCAGACTGTGTTTGTATGCATGTATGTGTGTGTTTGCTTTGACAGTCTGTGTTTGTATGTGTTTGTTTTGACAGTCTGTTTGTTTGTGTGTGTGTGTGTGTGAGAGAGAGAGAATATATTATGTGGTGTTGCACAACTGTAGTAATTCATTGAGAAAGTGAGTATTTGATCATATGATGTGACTGACGGAGGATGACTAGAACATTTGCGAGCTGCTTGTTTCCGAGGAGATTTATGTCTCTGAGCTTACCAAGATAGAAACCTTCTACAACATCCTCCATGTGTGTGTCCAGCACTGCAGGAAGGTCTGAAAAGGGCATGATCTAATTCTGATTATCAGTGACATAGTAAGAAGTATTATTTTTGTAGCACTTTTTAAACATTTTTTTTTTACAAATTGTACAAAGTGCTTTAAAAAAGGATAGAACAGAAAACAAATGTGTAAATAAATAAAATAGAAAAAAATGAAACAAAAGAGATAAAATAGAAAATAAAATATAAAGCGCAGAAGACCAGAAAACTAAAATGGAATAAATTAAGCTAAAATAAGACATGAAATATTAGTAAATAAGGCTTAAGGATAATTAACGGATGAAGTGTAAGTTGTTTTGACTCTCCTGTTAAAGGAGCATACATGATCAAGAGTCCTTATTACAGTGGCTTCAGCCTGTGTCTCACTGTGAGAGTTATTACAGTGGCTTCAGCCTGTGTCTCACTGTGAGAGTTATTACAGCGGTTTCAGCCTGTGTCTCACTGTGAGAGTTATTACAGCGGTTTCAGCCTGTGTCTCACTGTGAGAGTTATTACAGCGGTTTCAGCCTGTGTCTCACTGTGAGAGTTATTACAGCGGTTTCAGCCTGTGTCTCACTGTGAGAGTTATTACAGCGGTTTCAGCCTGTGTCTCTCTGTGAGAGTTATTACAGCGGTTTCAGCCTGTGTCTCACTGTGAGAGTTATTACAGCGGTTTCAGCCTGTGTCTCCCTGTGAGAGTTATTACAGCGGTTTCAGCCTGTGTCTCACTGTGAGAGTTATTACAGTGGTTTCAGCCTGTGTCTCTTTGTGAGAGTTATTACAGCGGTTTCAGCCTGTGTCTCTCTGTGAGAGTTATTACAGCGGTTTCAGCCTGTGTCTCACTGTGAGAGTTATTACAGCGGTTTCAGCCTGTGTCTCTCTGTGAGAGTTATTACAGTGGTTTCAGCCTGTGTCTCACTGTGAGAGTTATTACAGTGGTTTCAGCCTGTGTCTTTCATGACTGTTGATGTTGGTTTAGAGCGGTCCCAAACTGTTTATGACTGTTGATGTTGGTATAAAGGGGTCGTAAACTGTTTATGAATGCTGATGTTGGTATAGAGGGGTTGTAAATAGTTTATGACTGTTGATGCTGGTATAGAGGGGTTGGAAACTATTTGAATGTTGATGTTGGTATAGAGCGGTCATAACTATGACTGTTGATGCTGGTATAGAGCGATTATAAACAGTTTATGACTGTTGATGCTGTATAGAGCGGTTATAAACAGTTTATGACTGTTGATGCTGGTATAGAGGGCTTGTAAACTGTGACTGTTGATGCTAGTATAGAACAGTCGTAAACAGTTTATGACTGTTGATGCTGGTATAGAGTGGGCGTAAACTGTTTATGACTGTTGATGTTGGTATAGAGTGGTCATAAACTGTTCATGACTATTGATGTTGGTATAGAGGGGTCATAAACTGTTCATGACTATTGATGTTGGTATAGAGTGGTCATAAACTGTTCATGACTATTGATGTTGGTATAGAGGGGTCATAAACTGTTCATGACTATTGATGTTGGTATAGAGTGGTCATAAACTGTTCATGACTATTGATGTTGGTATAGAGGGGTCATAAACTGTTTATGAATGCTGATGTTGGTATAGAAGGGTCGTAAATAGTTTATGACTGTTGATGCTGGTATAGAGGGGTTGGAAACAGTTTGAATGTTGATGTTGGTATAGAGCAGTCATAACTATGACTGTTGATGCTGGTATAGAGCGGTTATAAACAGTTTATGACTGTTGATGCTGTATAGAGCGGTTATAAACAGTTTATGACTGTTGATGCTGGTATAGCGGGCTTGTAAACTGTGACTGTTGATGCTAGTATAGAACAGTCGTAAACAGTTTATGACTGTTGATGCTGGTATAGAGTGGTCATAAACTGTTCATGACTATTGATGTTGGTATAGAGGGGTCATTAACTGTTTATGACTTGATGTTGGTATAGAGCAGTCATAAAACTTGTACTTGCATTTGATAGAATTGAGTGTTGCATGTGGCATTGTTGTGGTTATTAAAACAGCTCTCTAGTGTTGTAACAGGAGAGGTGAGGGGTTGTAGGAGGGGAGGGGGAGGAGTCTATAGGAGGAGGAGGAGACTGTAGGAGAGAGTGGGGTCTTTATGAGGGAGGGGTCTGTAGGAGGGGAGGGGTCTGTAGG
>NC_137512.1:26085000-26097500 GCF_041902795.1 Electrophorus electricus | reverse complement strand
GCCCACAGTGTCCAGCGCAGAGACTGCCACACCCACAGTGTCCAGCACAGAGACTGCCACACCCATAGTGTCCAGCACAGAGACTGCCACGCCTACCAGATCCCCTGAGTCTTAAATCCATTGCTGCAAAAGTTCTTTCAACTGGAGACATGAGTAGAGTCTCCAAGAACTGGAGACACAATGTTACTGGCTCTCATTCTGTGTGGCAGACACAGCACAAAACAACTTGTCCTAGATGCTGTTCACCAAAACAAAAGTGGTCTACACACTGCTCTGCACAACAATCTGTGGCACAGAGAAGCATTGCCAGATTATTACAAATTAAGACATGCCCCCTGTAAGACACATGAGGTAGCTGCCAGATCTGCTACCAAGGAGCCTGTCCCAGTTCCTGTACCATAAAACACCTCCCATGGTTTAAAACCTCTCCTAACCCATCAGACGAGTATCCAAACCCAACAAATCTTAAGACATCCAGGACATCCTGAATTAAAGACAAGTCTGCTCAGGACACAGTACGTCTGGTCAGGACACAGTACATCTGGTTAGGACACAGTGCGTCTTTGTGAAAGTCGTTCAGTGTGAGCCTCTAGATTTTGACAAAACACTACAGATAAACTGAATGATATTGACCCAAAATCACAAGAAAGGAACAGATCCAATTAGTCCAGCAGACACAGACTAGGAGACAGATCAGGACAAGCTAGGAGGGAAAAGTCAACTCAGAGAAAAATCACACTCGAGTATTATCATTCATTAATTATGGCAGCAATTCTGTGAGTGAATGTTTTTATAAACCATTTTACAGCAGATAATTCTGTAATTGTGCATTTTTCTAGTAGTTTAAGTAAAAGCGACACCTAAAGTTCAGTTAATATGTACATTAGCTGCAGAAATGAACCAATGAGAAGAGCGCTCTTCCCCAACTGCCACCATGTGGACCGCGTGGCATCGTCCAGCAGTTCAGCCCAGGGCTGCCCATGGAAGTGCCCGCCTCAAATAAAGGGTGAAGCTTCTGGAGAGCAGTTTAAACCGAACCTCTTGTGAGAGACACAACAGTCTTATGCTACCCCAGACTGCCAAGACCATTGCCATTGCCCCTCTGTGTAATGAGTGCTGATAGGTTGTTATACTGGCCTGTAACGCCAAGATCCACTACAGCTTCGGACAAGATCCAAACACCCAACATCTGGCACATAGACAACCAGGAGCTGCTGCTGACACTCCTGCCAAGGACTCAAAACCATCTGCATCCCCTGTTCAACACCTCCCACAACACCACCTGCATCCCCTGTTCAACACCACCCACAACACCATCTACATCCCCTGTTCAACACCTCCCACAACACCACCTGCATCCCCTGTTCAACACCACCCACAACACAATCCACATCCCCGTTCAACACCTCCCACAACACCACCCACCTCCCCTACTACCCACCATCTACACCCCCTGTTCAACACCTCCCACAACACCATCCACATCACCTGTTCAACACCTCCCACAACACCATCCACATCACCTGTTCAACACCTCCCACACCACCATCTACACCCCCTGTTCAACACCTCCCACACCACCATCCACACCCCCTGTTCAACACCTCCCACAACACCACCTGCTTCCCCTGTTCAACACCTCTCAGAACACCACCTGCATCCCCCTTCAACACCTCCCACAACACCACCTGCATGCCCTGTTCAACACCTCCCACAACACCACCTGCATCCCCTCTTCAACACCTCCCACAACACCATCCACATCCCCTGTTCAACACCTCCCACAACACCACCTGCATCTCCTCTTCAACACCTCCCACACCACCATCCACATCCCCCGTTCAACACCTCCCACACCACCATCTACACCTCCTGTTCAACACCTCCCACACCACCTGCATCCACCCTTTAACACCTCCCACAACACCACTTGCATCCCCTGTTCAACACCACCCACAGCACCATCCACATCCCCGTTCAACACCTCTCACAACCCCACCCACCTCCCCTGCTACCCACCAACCACACCCCCTGCTCAACACCACCCACAACACCACCCACATACCTGCGACCCACCACAGCAGGATAGGCAGAGCAGACACAGTGAAGGACCACCAGAGTGGGTCAGACCTGCTGAGCTACACCCAGGACCCAGAATCACCAGAGTGGGTCAGACCTGCTGAGCTACACCAAGGAGCTCAGTGAGGGAGAGGGAGAGAGAGAGTGAGTGGGAGAGAGAGAGTGAGTGAGAGAGAGAGAGAGAGAGAGAGAGAGAGAGAGAGAGAGAGAGAGAGAAACAGAGACAGAGAGGGAGAGAGAGAGACAGAGAGAGAGAGAGAGAGAGAGAGAGAGAGAGAGACAGGCGGACAGAGAGCTGCAGAATAAAAATGCCCCACCCCCTTTGAGGAAGACACAGACTCTGCACTCAGCAGATGTATCAAACGTGATTAGACCTTCTGTGATGTGTCTGTGTACTGCCGACTGTACAGACGGTGTCTCCACACGGCCCCATTTGTCTTTAATAAATATTGGAACTTGCATTGTTTCAGACTTGTAGGAAGTCTTGTCATATTGACGAGACATGGCCCCTCTCTCAGGTGGCCGGGACACCGGTCCTGCATTGGCCCACGCATCACTGGAGACGAAGCAGCAATTGTAAAGGTTTATTTATACTCCACAGTTCCCTTTTTCTGCTACTACAACACAATGTTTGCTCCTTATGTCAGATGCTTTGAAAATGTATTTTCCGTCTATTTTACAAATAGGCTACACGCTGCAGGTTTGTAGATGTGGTGTGTGTCTCATGCCTCCTGCGCTGGGATCATGTTGATCTCGCACAGCTGAGCAGACCAACTGCAGTTGGGCTTCCACAATCTTAAATGTCACCACTTGCCTTGATTTCCCAGATCCGTGTATCGCCCCGATAAAGCCCTGACCCAGAGGCAGTGCCTTCAGGCGCTGAGCTGGGAGGATCCTTCCCAGTGGAACAGACCTTGCTGCTCCCGTGTTACAAAGCTTTAAAAACTGTAACAGATAGGGGCAGAAGAGGTGAAGCACAGTAACCAGCCCCGCACAGCCCCACCCTGCCCCGCCCAGTTTGGTCCAGCCCCGGCCAGTTCTGCCTCGCCCCATCCAATCTGGCAGAGCCCTGCTTATCCCAACCCAGCTCTGTGTAGACCCAACCAGCTGTCTGGCCCCGCTCAGAACACGAGAGCCCTGCAGAGGCCACGCCCAGCTCATCTACATCTTGGCAGGTGAACACCTGAGGTGTGTCCTCTGTTGTAGGAGGAAGTGCGTTCTTCAGTGCAGCTGATGTCCACATGGTCTGCATGGGCCCAGGTGATCAGATCTGTGCTGGTCAGAGCCGTGCTGGCCCCTGGCCAACTTGCTTCTGTTCTGGTGTTACTGGGAAGCAGCTTCACCCTGCATGGTTTGGAGAAACAGACACAGACAAAGGTGTCTCTGTCTCTATGTCTGTGTCTGTCTCTGTCTGTCTGTCTGTCTCTCTCTCTCTCTCTCTCTCTCTCTCTCTCTCTCTCTGTCTCTCTCTCTGAATCCCATCAGCCTGATTGAGACTCCTGATTTGTTTTCTTTCAACTCTGACATAATCTATAGCAGAAGTTCAAAGTGCTGTCAGGAGTTCCCATATAAACAAGAAACTTATACTAACAAACTAGAATATAGCCCACTATACCTGTGTGTGTGTGTGTGTGTGTGTGTGTGTGTGTGTGTGTGTGTGTGTGTGTGTATGTGAGAGAGAGAGTTTTGCCTCCTACATGAAGTGTGTTGAGCTGCAACTCTTTCACTGGTCAGTGTGTGTAGATGTGAATCACTGGTCAAACAGGTAAACACACCTGTTGTCTTGTTTCTACTGCTTATGCCTGATTGGTGAGTTTACACTGAATCAGCAGGTGTCTGGACAGCAGACACACAGACACGCAGACACCTGTGTTTGATCAGTTCACAGGTGGGAGGCTTTGACAGGGCAGTGGCCGGAAATGGCGTGACATTGTTAGATTTCTGTGTCTAGCGTGGAGAAGTGTGTTTAGTAGTTTACACAGCACTGTGTGTAAAGTGTGAAGCTGACAATGTGATGATAGTTGTGCACATCTGGACTGATGTTTTGTTTCTTGAGTGTCAGGTTTCACTAACTGTGAGGTTTTTGTGTGTGTTAGCAAACATAAAAAAACTATAAGAAATGAGAATGTGATTATTAAAACCCACCAATTTCTTTAACTTAGTAGTTATAGAACACATGTGCACAATTTATTACTGAATTAGTGTTGCACACAAAACAGAGGCACAGAGTGGCTTCATGAATGTGTGTGTGTGTGTGTGTTTGTGTGTGTATGTGTGTACGTGTGTGTGCGCATGCACATGTGTGTCTGTATTTATTTATGTGTGTGTGTGTGTGTGTGTGTGTGTGTGTGTGTATCTACAGGCAAGCTTGTTCTAGTAATTGACTCACTGTCAGTGGGTGTGTGGGGTTCCCTCTCTGCTTCTGGATCTGGAGACAAACAACACTTGTGGCATTGTCAGGGTATACTGCACAACACACACACACACACACACACACACACACACACACACACATACTCACACACACACACACACACACACACACACACACACACACACACACACACACACACACACACACACACACACACACACACACACACACACACACACACGCACACACACACACACACACAACACCCCACAAACTACATAACACATACACACACAAAACACCCCACAAATACACAACACATACACATGCAAAACACCTGACAAACAAACAACACGCACAAAACACCTCACAAATACACAACACATACACACAAAACAGCCAACAAATACACAGCACACACACACAAAACACGCCACAAATACACAACACATACACACAATGACCCCACAAATACACAACACATACACACAAAACAGCCCACACATACACAACACACACACACACACACACACACACACACACACACACACACACACACATACAAAACAGTTCATGCTGAACATACAGTTCAGCATTTAACACCATCATCCCCTCCCTACTCACTACTAAGTTGGAGGATCTAGGACTGCATACATCCCTGTGCGACTGGATCTCCAACTTCCTAACAGACAGACCACAATCAGTACAGGTGGGCAACTGCGCCTCATCCACCCCCACCCTCAGCACTGGAGCTCCTCAGGGTTGTGTCCTAAGCCCCCTGCTCTACTCACTGTACACCTACGACTGCACAGCCACTTCCAGCTCCACCATCATTGTCAAGTTTGCTGACGATACCGTCATCATGGGCCTGATCTTGGACAACGACGAGAGGGCCTACCTGGAGGAGATTAAACACCTGGAAAACTGGTGCCAGGAAAATAATCTTCTCCTAAACGTCAGTAAGACAAAGGAGCTGATCGTGGATTGCAGCAAGAAGCAGGAGCGGCACTACCAATCTGTGAGGATCAGTGGAACCACGGTGGAGAGAGTAGACAGTTTCAGGTACCTTTGAGTTCACATCTCGCAGGACCTGTCCTGGTCCCGCCATACCAACTCCCTGGCAAAGAAGGCTCGTCAGCATCTTTACCACCTCAGATGCCTAAGAGACTTCAGACTGCCCTCCAAGGTACTGCGGAACTTCTACACCTGCACTATTGAGAGCATCCTCACAAGGAACATCACAGTCTGGTTTGGGAACAGCACCAAACAGGACAGACAAGCACTCCAAAGGGTAATGCATTCAGCAGAGCGCATCACTCATACGGAACTTCCTGACCTGCAGACCATCTACTACAAGCGGTGCCAGACCAAGGCCAGGAGGATTGTGAAGGACCCCACCCATCCTAACAATAGGCTCTTCTCTCTGTTGAGGTCAGGGAAGCGCTTTCACTCCCTGAAGACCAAGACAGAGAGACTCAAGAGGAGCTTCTTCCCACAGGCCATTCGGGCCCTGAATCAGGGCAACTGATAAACTGTGGGGACCACCACCAGCATGTGACTGTAAATCTGTACATTTGTAAACTGGAATTGTACATTGTACATACACATACATCCATATATACATTGTACATTGTGTATATATACATATTGTACATATACTGTACATACATTGTTATATATTGTTTGTATTTTTGTATATATTTCCTTATGTCCCCCTGTTTCTTTCCTCAGTTTGGACAGACACTCTCAAACCATTTCACTGTATGACTGTGTACGTGACAAAGAAACCAAACTTGAACTTGAACTTGAAACACCCCACAAATACACAAAACACACATATACAAAACACCTAACAAATACACAACACACACACACAAACCACCCCACATATACACAAAACACACACACACAAAACACCCCACAAATACACAAAACACACACACACACACAACACCCCACAAATACACAACACACATACACACACAAAACACCCCACAAATACACAAAACACACACACACAAAACACCCCACAAATACACAAAACACACACAAAACACCCCACAAATACACAAAACACACACAAAACACCCCACAAATACACAAAACACACACACACACAAAACACCCCACAAATACACAACACACACACACAAAACATCCCACCAAATACCCCAAAAATGACGCCACAAATACACACACACAAAACACCTAACAAATACACAACACACACACAAAGCACCCCACATATACACAAAACACACACACACACAAATCACCCCACAAATACACAAAAACACACACACACAAAACACCCCACAAATACACAACACACACACAAAACACCCCACAAATACACAACACACACACACACAAAACACCCCAGAAATACACAAAACACACACACACAAAACACCCCACAAATGCACAACACACACACACACACACACACACAGACACACACAGACACACATGACAAATACACAAAACACACACACACATAACAGCCGACAAATAAACAACGCATACACACAAAACACCCCACAAATACACAACTAACTATAACCTCACGTTTACTCCAGTATTTAGCCTTAACAACACTAGACTGTCAGAATTGCATATAACATCCACAGAAGCTGTGTGAATATTTAGCTTTCACTTGTTAGTGATGTTATTTTTTTCTCCTGGTATAGTTGCATCATTTTCTCAGTGGCATGTGCGTTGCATCATGGGAGAATCCACACAGCCTGTTTCACAGGCTGGTTCAACCTTACATGTGAGCAACTTGCACCCCATTCATCTGTTTTTCTTCTACTATGCTCAAAGTTACAAGATATCTTGACAAACATTTTAAAATTATTTATGTAATTCTTCTACTGTGTTTTAAAGTGTAAAATTTGACTAATGAATTGTTTAAAGTGACTGTTAAGTCATTTTAACAGCAAAAAGATGACGTGTGTCTGAGAAGAGTGTCTAGACCTCGTGGTGGTGTTTAAGTGGTTAGTTCCACGTTAGTCTGTCCTTTTCTGTTGCATTGTCCTCTCAGTGAGCTGGTGGACATTTCCTTAAACTCTTCTTTTGTTTCATACTTTGCTCAGTGAGTGCTGGTTGTCTCAGACTCTTTCAGAGTGCCTCACAGGTGCCTCACATCCTGCCTCCAGTGTGTCTCAGACCAGGTGCTTTTCAATTAGTCTGGCTAAAAAAGGAGGTGGAAGTAAGAACAAACAAACAAATAAATAAACAGACGTTTTTATTATTTCCTGGAAAAATGCTTGTGTGAACTATTGGGTCATTAATGAAGGAATCCCATTATTAAGGCAGTGCTAGCTGCCTTACAGAGTACAGAGGAATCTCTCTTACCCTGGGCATCTATGACGCAGGAGGGATACCGGAGCCTCTGTACCTCTCGTGTTTGAACTACATTAGACTTTTAGCCTTAAGTGTATTTCTCCTGGCTGGGTGTTCATCTCTCCTGACTGTCTCTATAGCTGGACCAGTCTTTATACCTTTATTATCACTGCTATTATAAATGTACTACAGGTTTGAGTTTGTTTGACTAACAATATGTTAATGAGATGGTGGAGAAGCAGCCACAATAACTGGCCGGTCTGAGAGAGACAGACAGGTGGCCGGTCTGGAAGGTGATTGGCTACTACAGGCTTCCCAGTGCATGATGGGAGAAGTTCACAATACCCACTATCACTCAAGTGTGAAACAGAACCACTCCACTGTGTGTGTGAGTGTTTGAGTGTCTGTGAGAGTCTGAGTGTGTGTGTGTGTGTGTGTGTGTGTGTGTGTGTGTGTGTGTGTGTGTGTGTGTGTCTGATTTTGTTTACGTATTGTAGATGGAGAAACTGACTAGAATAACAGTGTTACCACGAGAACTGTGTTATGTTATTTGATGAAGTAGCACTCTCTTGTGGAAAGACATTACTTACATTGCTTTATACTGAATTATATTGAATTCCACTGTACTATACTACATTATACTGAATTACACTGCATTATACTGAATTACACTGCATTACACTGCATTGTGCTGCATTGTAATGAATTACACTGCATTATACTGAATTACACTAAATTACACTGAATTACACCACATGTTACTACAGTTTTATACACTGAGTGGAGTTGGGAGTTGACTTACACAAACTGCTTAGAGGGGCTGTAGTCTAACTAAACACCAACACACTGTAATTAGTGAATTTCCAGCCAATGTTTTAGTAGGTTGGACTCACCTGGGTGGGTTAGCAGACAGACTGTTACCCAGATTCACTCTACTGCACGTCTTTAAGGTCTTCGAGGAATTATAGTCGTTCTCACACCTTTTTTGTATGTTTATTTCTTGCAGGATACGTCAGGTGCCTTAACAACCGCTTTCTTTAGATCTGCAGTTTTTACAGTA
Organism: Electrophorus electricus; assembly: GCF_041902795.1. NCBI lineage: Eukaryota > Metazoa > Chordata > Actinopteri > Gymnotiformes > Gymnotidae > Electrophorus > Electrophorus electricus. Next base: position 26,088,642 of record NC_137512.1, on the reverse strand, counting down.
ATATCTGCAAGCTAGTGATACACCATCCTCAACAACCACAGCACTCCTCTAACCAGCTCATCACAGCTCCACCCTTTTGCTTCCTAACGACTTTACTCCTCCAGAGTGGAACCCACTAGTGAAAGTGCACAGGTTCACGCTTAATATGGAAGTCTTAATATTTAATAGTCCCTCACTGCTTGCTGAGCTGTGGGGGCAAACCGTGATCTCGGATTCCAGTGCTGTCTTTGAGTGGTGACACGTGGCACTCAGAAGAGCCCAGAACTGAGCAGAGAGCCCTAGGCAGGCTGCAGGCATCCTTTCAAACTGAAATATTAATTTTGTATCACAGGAAAGCTTTGCCAAGACCTGCTGTCATCACATCAGGATGTAGTGAACCAATCAGAAAGAGTTAATACAGCACTCCTGTAATATAGCACTCCTCAAATACAGCACTCCTGTAATATAGCACTCCTCAAATACAGCACTCCTGTAATATAATACTCCTGTAATATAGCGCTCCTGTAATACAGCACTACTGTAATACAACTTCCCTACATGGGCTGGTGAATAGATGTTATTTCCTCTGCCTGCGCCTGGACTCTGGATTACTGACAGAACCTCTTCATGTTTGTGTGTTGGTTTTTTGAAATAACTGCGTTTCTGTTGCATTTTTGCAGGCCAAGTTCCATGCAGACCCTTTTCATGGGCCTAACGAGGTTACTCTGACACTGTGTCTACTTCAGCGATGCTGGAATGCTGTATGAAGGAAACAAACCCCAGATAGCAGCAGTGATCTCTACCTTCGGTATGTGGTCGATAGGTGCACATTGTAAATATGCTTTTAAATAAATCTTTATATACTTAGCTAGGGTATGACATATCGTAGTTCTGTTCATGGGAAGAAATAGCAGCGTCAGCTTTCTCTTGTTTTTGTGCTGTTGTTGGTTTCGACCCAAGTTTATTTAAAACACTTTAAGTCAAATGTCTAATTTCCAAAAGAAGATTTATCACTTTACACCTGTTTTAGACAGAGTGGCGCATGCATAATCGCTTTGGTCACCATCAACCGAGCAGTAGCAGCACTTTCTGGACGCAGCTCCTGCTTCCACTGACGTATAATTCATGTAACACAATTATGGCGTAATAACTGCTATTACAGAGATGTAAAATGCCGCACGCATTTCCAGGAAAATGTAGTAGCTCCATAAAGGCAGAGGGCAGCGCGAGACGTTGCTTTCCTCTCTCATGACTGTTTTGACCTGATTGTGGTGAGTGCTTGTGCCTCCCCTTCACTCTGCGTCTGAGGAAACTGCAGATTTAATCAAATCCAGCTAAAGACCTGTAGCTGAAACCGAGGACTTACGTAAGAATCAGGACTGAAACTGAACAAAACCAAAAATTAGTGCAGCGAAGAAAGAGAGGAGGATGAAGAGAGGAGGATGAAGAGAGGAGGATGAAGAGAGGAGGAGGACACTGGAGGGGAGGAGTTGACTAATAGCTGGAGAGAGCCAGAGGAGCAAGTGTGCACTGTGTGTCAGCAGGAGATGATGGGAAGAGATAATTAAGGTGTCAGGTCAGAGGTGACCTTCAAGGGCTGGGGTTAAATAGCACCTATTAGAGAGAGATGAGGGGAGCGACGAAGAGAGAGGGAGAGACAGAGAGGGAGGGATGAGAGAGAGGGGTGTGGTGTGATGAATGGAGAGTGGAGTGTACGTTATTAAACCCATTAGAGGAACAGATCACCTCTCCATATAAATCTCTTGATAAAATATTTATGCACTGCTGCTGTGCTGTGTATGATGGATGCGTCACACGACCACAACCAAATCCTGCGTGTCCTCAGAGACGGCTGGACATATCCACCGTGTAGAGGTGTGTGTGGTGTATCTCTGTGTGTAGTGTATCAGTCTGTGTGGTGTATCTGTGTGATGTATCTGTGTGTGTAGTGTATCTGTGTGATGTATCTGTGTGTATAGTGTATCTGTGTGTGTGGTGTATCTGTGTGTGTAGTGTATCAGTGTCTGTGGTGTATCTGTGTGTGTGATGTATCAGTGTGTGTAGTGTATCAGTGTCTGTGGTGTATCTGTGCAGTGTGTCAGTGTGTGATGTATCAGTGTGTGCAGTGTATCAGTGTCTGTGGTGTATCTGTGTGATGTATCTGTGTGCGTAGTGTATCAGTGTCTGTGGTGTATCTGTGCAGTGTATCAAGGTGTAGTGTATCTGTGTGATGTATCAGTGTGTGTAGTGTGTCAGTGTCTGTGGTGTATCTGTGCAGTGTATCAAGGTGTAGTGTATCTGTGTGATGTATCAGTGTGTGTAGTGTATCAGTGTCTGTGGTGTATCTGTGCAGTGTATCAGTGTGTGATGTATCAGTGTGTGCAGTGTATCAGTGTCTGTGGTGTATCTGTGCAGTGTATCAAGGTGTAGTGTATCTGTGTGATGTATCAGTGTGTGTAGTGTATCAGTGTCTGTGGTGTATCTGTGCAGTGTATCAGTGTGTGATGTATCAGTGTGTGCAGTGTATCAGTGTCTGTGGTGAATCTGTGCAGTGTATCAAGGTGTAGTGTATCTGTGTGATGTATCTGTGTGCGTAGTGTATCAGTGTCTGTGGTGTATCTGTGCAGTGTATTAGTGTGTGATGTATCAGTGTGTGCAGTGTATCAGTGTCTGTGGTGAATCTGTGCAGTGTATCAAGGTGTAGTGTACCTGTGTGATGTATCTGTGTGTGTAGTGTATCTGTGTGTGCAGTGTATCTGTGTGTGCAGTGTATCAGTGTCTGTGGTGTATCTGTGTGTGTAGTGTATCTGTGTGTGTAGTGTATCAGTGTATGTAGTGTATCAGTGTGTGTAGTGTATCAGTGTCTGTGGTGTATCTGTGCAGTGTATCAGTGTGTGATGTATCAGTGTGTGCAGTGTATCAGTGTCTGTGGTGAATCTGTGCAGTGTATCAAGGTGTAGTGTATCTGTGTGATGTATCTGTGTGCGTAGTGTATCAGTGTCTGTGGTGTATCTGTGCAGTGTATTAGTGTGTGATGTATCAGTGTGTGCAGTGTATCAGTGTCTGTGGTGTATCTGTGTGTGTAGTGTATCTGTGTGTGCAGTGTATCTGTGTGTGCAGTGTATCAGTGTCTGTGGTGTATCTGTGTGTGTAGTGTATCTGTGTGTGTAGTGTATCAGTGTATGTAGTGTATCAGTGTGTGTAGTGTATCAGTGTCTGTGGTGTATCTGTGCAGTGTATCAGTGTGTGATGTATCAGTGTGTGCAGTGTATCAGTGTCTGTGGTGAATCTGTGCAGTGTATCAGTGTGTGATGTATCAGTGTGTGCAGTGTATCTGTGTATGCAGTGTATCTGTGTGATGTATCTGTGTGTAGTGTATCAGTGTCTGTGGTGAATCTGTGCAGTGTATCAGTGTGTGATGTATCAGTGTGTGCAGTGTATCTGTGTGTGCAGTGTATCTGTGTGATGTATCTGTGTGTAGTGTATCAGTGTCTGTGGTGAATCTGTGCAGTGTATCAGTGTGTGATGTATCAGTGTGTGCAGTGTATCAAGGTGTAGTGTATCTGTGTGATGTATCTGTGTGCGTAGTGTATCAGTCTGTGGTGAATCTGTGCAGTGTATCAGTGTGTGATGTATCAGTGTGTGCAGTGTATCTGTGTGTGT
>NC_137512.1:26047500-26080000 GCF_041902795.1 Electrophorus electricus | reverse complement strand
CACAGACAGGGAGGGGGAGGGTCAACTGTCCTCGCAACTCGGCCTGATGCTGCAGGACTGGGACTTCACCGCCTTTCCCATGATGCCCTTTGCAGTGTTTGCAGTGTTTGCAGTAATGTCTTTTAATGAAATTTTGAGCTCTTGGTAGAGGTTTCGTGTCTTTTTGAGTGTGTGTTCTCATTCTGTGTGTGTGTGTATGTGTGTTTGTGTTCTCATTTTCTCACCTACCGCGTGTTATGTGCTCTGTGTAAACCTACTGTGTGTTCTGTGTAAACCTACATGTTCTGTGTTCTGTGTAAACCTACCGCGTGTTATGTGTAGTGCTTAAAGCTTCACATTTGTTTCTTTTTACAGTAATTCTGAGTAAATGGGTCATTTTAAAGGCACCTAAGCAACAGCTCAATCTGGTGTCCTAGTGTCCTGGTGTCCCACAGTCTGAGACTCTGCACTTGCACGTCTGTCCCGGACCATTACAGGATCCCTCAGGCACGGTTCCCGCCCAGGAAACAACTGCCCTCAGTGCAGATAGATGTCCATTAGAGGCAACCCCTGTCCACTAATTGTGTGTGTGTGTGTATGTGTGTGAGATATGGATGTTTTGTAAAAGCCCACGCTGAGGCATTAAGCCGTGGCCACAAGCCTAAATGGCTGTTGCTCTGGGGTCTATGTCTCACAGACGGCCATAAACAGACCACAAATGCGCAGCAGAAAGCTCAGACCACGAACATCTGAACCCAACAGCAGCAGAAGTCACCCCAGGGCTGTAACCGAGCCGCTAAGGGCAGGAGCAGAGTGCAGGGAATGTCTGATAATGGTCTGATTACAGGTGAGGTGCTGATGTGGGGGTTGACTGGGAGGCAGCGTTAGTGCTGGGAGCAGCTGGGATTAATAGCCAAGGAGGTGGAATAATTTCATCACGAATGTCTGCGTGATGGGTCAGCAGATAAGCCCTCACCGGGCTGCTCGAGTTTCGTGTTTGGCCAGTCTGGCCGCGCGCTGCCTGTCTTTAATTGGTAATGGATGTGTTTTGCAGTCTTTTAGTGATGAAAACAATTTGAGACATTAAGCAGAAACCACTGCAGCGTCCATTAGTGGCTGTTCCAGAACTCAACTTCAGATTTTACTGGAGAAATGAAGATGTGCTTAAACAAATTACATTTATTCATCCATTTACATGAATACAATGTTGACTTTTCACTTTAATAGTAAACTTTTGTCCAATAGAAGAACATATTTGTTTTGAAACAATAAACTTGGCTTTTTATATTATATGAAACTATATGTGATTGCTTTGAGCAGCTCATGATAACAAAGGATAACATGACCGTATGGTTCAGTACGGGACACAGCACATGCTAACATGAACTTTTTTGCATGTGCACATTTCAAGATGCACACTGGGTAAACAGGATTAAAAACACTATTTAGAGGGAAACTAACAAAACACAGAAAAAGTAACAAAAGATGTGACCCCTCAGAAATAGAGAGAGAGAGAGATTGAGAGAGTGAGAAAAATGACAGAGTGAGTGAGATGGAGAGAGAGAGAGAGAGAGAGAGGGAGAGATGGAGAGAGAGAGAGAGAGAGGGAGAGAGAGAGAGAGAGGGAGAGATGGAGAGAGGGAGAGAGAGGGAGAGAGGGAGAGAGAGGGAGGGAGAGAGAGAGAGAGAGAGAGAGAGAGAGAGAGAGAGAGGGAGAGATGGAGAGAGGGAGAGAGAGAGGGAGAGAGGGAGAGAGAGAGAGAGAGGGAGAGAGAGAGAGAGAGGGAGAGAGAGAGAGAGAGAGAGAGAGAGAGAGGAAAGAGAGAGAGGGGGAGAGAGAGAGGGAGAGAGAGAGAGAGAGAGAGGGAGAGAGAGAGGGAGAGAGAGAGAGAGAGAGGGAGAGAGAGAGAGAGAGAGAGAGAGAGAGGGAGAGAGAGAGAGAGAGAGATGGACAAAAATACACAGAAAAAGACCAGGAAAGATGGACGAAAGCGCGAGGACAGACGAGAGAGAACAAGAGAAAACAAACAAACAAAGTTTGACTGTGAGAGAGAAGCAGGCGCCTGACAGGAAGTGTGTCACTCTTTGAGGATGACCCAAACCCCTCACCCAGATACCGCGCCTGACCACACTGGTCCTGCAGGAGAGGAGGTGAGGGGAGGAGATAGAAGCATCCTGCTTCTGTTGGGCTGGTACACCTCTCTCGGGGCTCCTCCTCCTAGGCATGCTGGGATGGTAGCTCCAGAAGGCCTTCCATGGTGATACAGGAGATGCTGTAACTGCCTGAGCGCCTGAGGGCCCTGGATAAACTCTTCTTCCTCCTCTTCCTCCCTGCCCTGCCTGGCACGTGGATGTTTCCCTGTAGGTCTCACTACACGTAGCAAGGCTGGGTTCTTTCCCAGAATGCTGTGTGGTCTGGCCTTCCTGTTGGAGCTCTCCGTGACACGTCTGTAGTACAGGAAGCACTTGTGTTTCTGCACACTGTCAAGATTATTCTACCCGAGGGACCAATCACAGTGCAGTCTATCGAGCGTAAATGCTGCGGGGTAATAACAAACTGAATGTGAGTCCTAAATGGAGAGTGTTGTGTTTAGTGACCCATACGTGGGCCAGCGAAGCTCCTAATGTCCATTACTCCGGCTAGTTAAAGGCTCTTAGGCAGCACTATTAATTACACACAGAGCCGGTAGTGCCAACAGTGCGCACACTCCTCTACTGTCACTCTCTCCTCTCCTCCTCTAGTGTCACTCTCTCCTCTCCTCCTCTAGTGTCACTCTCTCCTCTCCTCCTCTAGTGTCACTCTCTCCTCTCCTCCTCTACTGTCCTCCACTCCTCTCCTCCTCTAGTGTCACTCTCTCCTCTCCTCCTCTCCAGTCACTCTCTCCTCTCCTCCTCTACTGTCCTCCTCTCCTCTCCTCCTCTACTGTCCTCCACTCCTCTCCTCCTCTAGTGTCACTCTCTCCTCTCCTCCTCTCCAGTCACTCTCTCCTCTCCTCCCCTGTTGTCACTCTCTCCTCTCCTCCTCTCCAGTAACTCTCTCCTCTCCTCCCCTGTTGTCACTCTCTCCTCTCCTCCTCTAGTGTCACTCTCTCCTCTCCTCCTCTAGTGTCACTCTCTCCTCTCCTCCTCTCCAGTCACTCTCTCCTCTCCTCCTCTCCAGTCCTCCTCCTGCATTATTAAGGTCTACTGAAGCAGATTCTTTCCCTCTGTGGGCTTTAACAGGCTCTATATTGCAAGACTGGACAGCACGCCACGTTTGCGAGCCTCAACCACAGGATTACCTCGTAATGACGTCACTCTAATGGGTTTACACACTTCTCTCTCAGCAGGCCGCGCCTGTGCTGGAAAATGATGCGTCCTGATGAATATTGCAGGAGTGGCAGACACTCCGCACACACTCTGCACACACTTCCCCCACAGTGACACCCAGGAAAAACCTTTTTGGTTTTAATACTGTAGCATCGAAATAGAAGACAAATCACACTTCTTTACTGGCAGGTGACGACTCACACACACGACTCACACACACACACGACTCACACACACGACTCACTCACACACACGACTCACACACACGACTCACACACATGACTCACTCACACACACGACTCACACACACGACTCACTCACACACACGACTCACACACACGACTCACTCACACACACGACTCACACACACACTCACACACACGACTCACACACACGACTCACACACACGACTCACTCTCACACACGACTCACACACACGACTCACACACACGACTCACTCACACACACGACTCACACACACGACTCACTCTCACACACGACTCACACACACGACTCACACACACGACTCACACACATGACTCACTCACACACACGACTCACACACACGACTCACTCACACACACGACTCACACACACGACTCACTCACACACACGACTCACACACACACTCACACACACGACTCACACACACGACTCACTCACACACACGACTCACACACGACTCACCTCCACGACTCACTCACACACACGACTCACTCACACACACGACTCACACACACGACTCACACACACGACTCACTCTCACACACGACTCACACACACGACTCACACACACGACTCACTCACACACACGACTCACACACACGACTCACTCACACACACGACTCACTCACACACACGACTCACACACACGACTCACTCACACACACGACTCACTCACACACACGACTCACACACACGACTCACTCACACACACGACTCACACACACACTCACACACACGACTCACACACACGACTCACTCACACACACGACTCACACACACGACTCACACACGACTCACCTCCACGACTCACTCACACACACGACTCACTCACACACACGACTCACACACACGACTCACTCACACACACGACTCACACACGACTCACTCACACACACGACTCACACACACGACTCACACACACGACTCACACACACGACTCACACACAGCAAACCATGCAAAAAAAAAAAAAAAGTCCATGGGGTAGAACGAGGCGAGAGGTAACTAAACATGAAAGTCGTGGCAGTGACAGTTAAACACTAGAACACTAGAACACTAAAACACTAGAACACTAGAACACTAAAACACTAGAACACTAGAACACTAGAACACTAAAACACTAAAACACGAGAACACGAGAACACGAGAACACTAGAACACTAAAACACTAAAACACGAGAACACGAGAACACGAGAACACTAGAACACTAGAACACTAAAACACTAGAACACTAGAACACTAGAACACAGACACAAACTGAACTGAACAGATCACACGCACATACAGACACACACACACACACCAAACTCATGAGTGCTATAACGTTCATTAATCACCTTCACATTTACACACAAACTGATTTAAACAGAAAAGGAACACAAACCTGCATTAACCAGACAAGATGAACCACTGCCCTGCGATGTGAGCGGGGTCTGTGAGGTCCCGCACATTAACGGGGCGTGACAGAGACTCTGTGTGGCCATGTGCCGATAAACCCGCTAACAGACTGTAAGAAATGAACTTAAACGATTAGAGAAAACACTTCCAACGGCTGCCTTTCTCGCTCTCTCTCTCTCACACACACACACACACCTTTATGTATATCGTAATGCTGAGGTGTAAGGAGATGTTTGTGCTGTGAGCTGGATGTCAGAGTTTCTACACAACAGTAGGTTCCAGTGCTTCTAGTCAATTACAGAACATGTGTAATCTGTAATCTGTAAGCGTGCTGTCCAGAGAAGCAGTCTTCATACTGTCAGAAGGAGAATAACTGGATTTCTGTGGTGGTCCCAGTTCACTGAATGATTTTGTGAGAAAATACGGGAAAATATATGTTTTTTCTAAATGTTCCCAAATTCAATGTGTGTCTTTTAACCTCTCTAGCAGAAAAATAACTACCCCTCCCATCTGTAGAGTTTCTGCACTTTTCATTTCATGTTCAGTCCTTCTGTTCAGTTCTGTTCTTATGTTTTGAAATATTCATGAGTTTCAGGTGCAGGGCATTGGGGCTAAAGTACCTGCAGGTCCTGCTGCCTCTGGTTTCCGTTGTGTGGAAAAGTGTTGGAGTTCTCTCCTAATATGCTAATGGAAGGAGGCTGTGTGTGAGCCAGAGTTATGGGGCCTCTCTACGTCCTGTTTCCTGAGATCCGTCACTCGTCAGCTCTGTCACTGAACGAGACAAGTCAGGATCGGAGCACAGCAGGGAATGTTCCAGACATCCGGATTACCGCGAATTGAGGAAAGGGTCTCCAAGTCAGCGTTATCCCACCTCTCACTCCATGGTGAGAGGTGTGCTTCAGTGTCACCTCAGAGAGCATCTCAAACACACAGGAAGCTTCCAGTAGCAAAGTAAAAGTCTTCCATATAGCTTATTTTCAGTAGGGCTTTGAGGTCAGTGACTGCCTGAGCAGTGGTTTAGTTTAAGGTAGTTTATTTTACAGTGTTTAGTGTATGGTGGTTTATTTTACAGTGTTTATTTTTCGGTGTTTATTTTACGGTGGTTTAGTTTACGGTCTTTCTTTGTGGCGTTTAGTTTAGTTTATGGTGGTCTTTGGCTTGTCCTGTGTGCCGGAACCAAAGACTGAATGCAGTACAGAGTTCTGATTTTGGAAAAAGAACAAAAACACTGTTCACATCCTTCTTCTTATTTTCTTCTTATGTATAATTTATTATTCTGCAGACCATTCAGAGATGAGGGAACGTCTGTTTTTGAGCATAAAAGAGCATAAAATGTAATTTGCTGTTTCTTAATAAGAGAGTTTTTCTGTCACTGTAGTCATATAGGGAGGGTCAATAACTGAAACTGAAACATCATGCTTCTCTCTGGTGCTCATTGTCACCTCCACCTGTTGCTCTCACAGAACACACACACACACACACACACACACACACACACACACACACACACAGACACACACACACACACAGACACGCAGACACACACACACAGACACACACACACACACACTCACATACTCACACACACTCACACACACACACACACACACACACACACACACTCACACACACACACACACACACACACAGAGACACACAGACACACACACACACAGAACACACACACACACACAGACACACAGAACACACTCACACACTCACACACAGAGACACACAGACACACACACACACACACACACACACACACACACACAGACACAGACACACAGACACACAGACACACAGAACACACTCACACACTCACACACACTCACACACAGACACACAGAACACACACACACACACAGACACACTCACACACACACACACACACACACACACACACACACACACACAGACACAAAGAGTCTCTATATTGCACAGGCCTTTTCTGACCTCCTTTAGACAGTAGCACAATGCACTGTGGACCTAACACCGCGCGCGCGTGTGTGTGTGTGAGGTGGCATATGCTGCTATTGATCTCCCTCCCACAGGTCTGTCTACAGTGGTGGCTCAGACGCTCTTCCTTCACCCCAGCGGGGGGCGGGGTGGGTGGGTGGCGGTTGGGGTTGTGGGCGGGGTCACACCCTACCCAGTTCATGTTTTACACTGCCTACTGTGAAACTGTTTTCATTTTATTAAGCCGAGTGACGTATTCACTATGCAATAACACTGTTACACAGAGTGACGTATCAAAGGTTACAGTAACAATGTTACACCGAGTGATGTATCAGAGGCTACAGTAACACCGTTACATCGAGTGGTGTATCAGAGGCTACAGTAACACCGTTACATCGAGTGGCGTATCAGAGGCTACAGTAACACTGTTACATCGAGTGGCGTATCAGAGGCTACAGTAACACCGTTACATCGAGTGGTGTATCAGAGGCTAAGCCTTTAGACTGAACAAATCACATTCATGAAGGGTGACAGTTCCTGTAATTTGGAACTCTGTTCTCCTTCTCATGTTTCTCATACAGTTTTTGTTGTGGTAGTCAGCATTCACTCTGATAACTCAGAACACTAAAGCTTTCTGCCTCGAATAATATGACAGAGCGAGAGAGAGACAGATGGAGAGGGAGAAAGATAGATGTAGAGAGAGAGGGGGCGAGGGATAGGAAGAGGGAGGGAGAGAGGGATGGAGGAAGAAAATAAATGAATGAGGAATGAGGCTGACAGCCCTGTATACCAGCCCGCCGAGATCTGCCCCTGCCTGGGCTTGGTCTCCCTGCTTAAGTGTGCGGTGCACCCCCCCCAACCTCTCCCCCTGTGTACACCCCTGCTGCTCCTGCTGCTCCTGCTGCCCCTGCTGCTCCTGCTGCTCCTACTGCTCCTGCTGCTCCTGCTCTCTAAGGAGGTTACACAGCACCTGAGGACAGAGATGACGGACAGCACAGACCAGGAGACCAGGACCACTTACTGGTCCATGTGTGTGTGTGTGTGTGTGTGTGTGTGTGTATGTGTGTGTGTGTGTCTGTGTGTGTGTGTATGTGTGTGTATGTGTGTGCGTGTGTGTGTGTGTATGTGCACGGGTGCAAGTGAGTGTCCCCACAGAAACATTCCAGGCTGGTATGAGTAGGTTATTAGATCAGTGTTTGTGTGTGTTTGGTTCCATTAGCAGAGGAGTGTCCCGTGGTTTATGCAGTGAGGGGTTTTGCTCATGGCCAGTTCACTTCTGGGGCTGCAAAACCCAACTGCCCAGAGCTTTTCCTTTCCCGCAGTTTACTGGAGAAAGCGCGGTGATGTGTCGAGTCTACTACTCGGTAATGGGCGTCCCCTCCCCTCCTGAGCTCCACTCAGAGTCCAGATATGAGGAAGTAATTGAATAGGGAACAAACACAAAGGGAGATGAGCCCCTGCAGATGTCTGAAACGTTAACCAGAAGGTGAAGGTTTTGGCCTTGTCCGCTGGCTGTCTCGGAGTGGCTCTCCATAGACACACAGTCCTGTCTGGTACGTAAACATGGTGCAGGGTCTGAATAGTCTCGAGCATCTTTGGAAGTTGAGATTCAAAACATTATAAACTCAATAAACACATTTTCCCCTCACACCTTCTTTTATTGCAAGTGGAGTAACTAGAGTTCTGTTTTGTTCCTTAACTCGGCGTATGTCTGCTATAGTCTGTGTATACAGACTAGATAAATGGATTTTTTTTAACTTTACACTTTTATAAATATAACTTTATATTTACTTTAGAATTTGTTTAATTGAACTTTTAATATGAGTCACATCTAATTTATAAACTATTAAAATGAATTAAACCCGTTCTGGTCCCGGTTTGGTTCTGTCCAGCCGTCCAATATCTGCTTCACTTATGGAAGCAGCTGCCACAGAAACAACACAAACCTGGAAATGAAGGAGTGGAGTGTCGTATCCTTCCCTTGCTCCCTCGTTCCCTCGTTCCCTCAAGCCTTCGCTCCGTCGTTCCCTCACTCCCTCGTTCCCTCATTCCTTCGAGCCCTCACTCCCTCGTTCCCTCATTCCTTCGAGCCCTCAAGCCTTCGCTCCGTCGTTCCCTCACTCCCTCGTTCCCTCATTCCTTCAAGCTTTCGCTTCGTCGTTCCCTCACTCCCTCGTTCCCTCATTCCTTCGAGCCCTCGCTCTGTCGTTGCCTCGCTCCCTCGTTCCCTCGTTCCCTCAAGCCTTCGCTCCGTCGTTCCCTCACTCCCTCGTTCCCTCATTCCTTCGAGCCCTCGCTCTGTCGTTCCCTCGCTCCCTCGTTCCCTCGTTCCCTCAAGCCTTCGCTCCGTCGTTCCCTCACTCCCTCGTTCCCTCATTCCTTCGAGCCCTCGCTCTGTCGTTCCCTCGCTCCCTCGTTCCCTCGTTCCCTCAAGCCTTCGCTCCGTCGTTCCCTCACTCCCTCGTTCCCTCATTCCTTCGAGCCCTCGCTCCGTCGTTGCCTCACTCCCTCGTTCCCTCATTCCTTCGAGCCCTCAAGCCTTCGCTCCGTCGTTCCCTCACTCCCTCGTTCCCTCATTCCTTCGAGCCCTCGCTCTGTCGTTCCCTCGTTCCCTCGCTCCCTCGTTCCCTCGTTCCCTCACTCCCTCGTTCCCTCGTTCCCTCAAGCCTTCGCTCCGTCATTCCCTCACTCCCTCGTTCCCTCATTCCTTCAAGCTTTCGCTTCGTCGTTCCCTCACTCCCTCGTTCCCTCATTCCTTCGAGCCCTCGCTCTGTCGTTGCCTCGCTCCCTCGTTCCCTCGTTCCCTCAAGCCTTCGCTCCGTCGTTCCCTCACTCCCTCGTTCCCTCATTCCTTCGAGCCCTCGCTCTGTCGTTCCCTCGCTCCCTCGTTCCCTCGTTCCCTCAAGCCTTCGCTCCGTCGTTCCCTCACTCCCTCGTTCCCTCATTCCTTCGAGCCCTCGCTCTGTCGTTCCCTCGCTCCCTCGTTCCCTCGTTCCCTCAAGCCTTCGCTCCGTCGTTCCCTCACTCCCTCGTTCCCTCATTCCTTCGAGCCCTCGCTCCGTCGTTGCCTCACTCCCTCGTTCCCTCATTCCTTCGAGCCCTCAAGCCTTCGCTCCGTCGTTCCCTCACTCCCTCGTTCCCTCATTCCTTCGAGCCCTCGCTCTGTCGTTCCCTCGTTCCCTCGCTCCCTCGTTCCCTCGTTCCCTCACTCCCTCGTTCCCTCGTTCCCTCAAGCCTTCGCTCCGTCATTCCCTCACTCCCTCGTTCCCTCATTCCTTCAAGCTTTCGCTTCGTCGTTCCCTCACTCCCTCGTTCCCTCATTCCTTCGAGCCCTTGCTCTGTCGTTGCCTCGCTCCCTCGTTCCCTCGTTCCCTCAAGCCTTCGCTCCGTCGTTCCCTCACTCCCTCGTTCCCTCATTCCTTCGAGCCCTCGCTCCGTCGTTCCCTCACTCCCTCGTTCCCTCGTTCCCTCGTTCCCCCACACGGTCCTTGAGCAGATCACCTGTACAATGCAGTTTTGTATATTTTTAGTTTTAATATATATATATATATATATATATATATATATAATATTTTTAGTTTTAATATATATATATAATATTTTTAGTTTTAATATATATATATATATATATAATATTTTTAGTTTATATATATATATATATATATATATATATATATATATATAATATTTTTAGTTTTAATATATATATATATAATATTTTTAGTTTTAATGTTTTGTTCTGATGGAGGACCCTTGCTGTTTCCTGTGCTGCTGAACGAATCAGAATGAATCTGACTGAATCAGACTGAATCAGACTGAATCATAGCTGGATTGGAGTTCCTGCTTGGTGAGTCCTCTTTTGAGCTTTGTTCAGACACACTGAAGTTAATTCTGCATGCGCTGGTGCTACACAGCACACCAGACTCAACACAGCACTTGTGTGCACTTCACTGTTATATGCTTGTGTACAGTTGTGGCCAAACGTTTTCAGACTGACACAAATTTTGCTTTTCACAAGTTTACTGCCTCAGTTTTTTTGGATCCTTTTGTCAGATGTTTATATTGTATAGTGAAGCATTTCATAAGTGTTTTAACTTTTTATTGACTAATACATCCAGTTTAAGCAAACACTCAATATTTACAGTGCTGACCCTTCTTTTTAAGACTTCTGCAACTCACCTTGGCATATCACTTCTGGGCAAAATCTTAACTGATGGCAACCCATTCTTGCCCAATCAGTGCTTGGAGTTGATCAAGCACTGATTGTTTGTTTGTCCACCCTCTTTTTGAGGAGAGACCACAGGTTCTCAGTGCGATTGAGATCTGGGGAGTTTTCTGGCCATGGACCTAAAATGTCAGTTTTGTTCACCAAGACACTTGATTATCACTTTTGCCTTGTGACATGGTGCTCCATCATGATGGAAAAAGCATTATTCCTCACCAAACTGCTCCTGGATGGTTGGGAGGAGTTGCTTCTGGAGGATGTTTTGATACCATTCCTTATTCAAGGCCGTGTTCTTAGGCAGGATGTTGAGCAACCCCACACATGAATGGTCTCAGGATGCACAGAATTCTGGTCTTCTTCTGGGTTTCAGCGTTTCTCCTCCATTCAGTGTGGAACATGTTGTGAGATTTAAAGGTTGAGTTTGGTTTCAAACGTGAGATTTCAGACGTCATCTCCTTCATGCCATTACCTTCAACATCTGTTCTTGTAGTAGATTCTGTTTGTCTTATTTTTAACAAGATCAGGTTAAATGAATGTCTTTGCAGACATGGACTTGTGTGTGTGTTTTTCAGGGTCAGGGTTATGGTATCACAGTTTGATGTTTTTGTTTTTGTATCAATAAGGAATAGATGACAATGTGTCTTACATTACATCAGCAGTGATGCCTGTATTTCTAGTTCACTGGTATTCTAGTTCACTGGTATTCTAGTTCACTGGTATTCCAGTTCACTGGTATTCTAGTTCACTGGTATTCTAGTTCACTGGTATTCTAGTTCACTGGTATCTTGGACTCTAACCTACTGTACTGTACTAGGATATTCTATGAGTAAATGACAAAGCACTTTTGTAAGTCGCTCTGGATAAGAGCATCTGATAAATGACATACATGTGAATGCTGGACCTGAGTTGGTGTCTCTACAGGGTGTATCCTGGATCTGAGTGTATTCTGTATTCTGACACTGTGAACTGCCCTCGCTGTTGGCCTTTTTGCTGTAGATACATGCTTTTCCAGAGGGTGGTCATTCTGTGTGTGTGTGTGTGTGTGTATGTGTGTGTGTATTTGTGATATTAATGAATACACACACACACACTTTAAAACCTTATTTCTAAGCACTCAGCAAATGTGAAAAAGGAAACCTTAGATATTCACGTGTCTTAGTCTTATGTGAGACATTCTGCTCACTTATTTTGTTAGTGAACATGAAATGAACGTAAGTGTGAGCTCTGATCTGACAGTGCTTTTGCAGTTCCAAACACCAGTCAGAGATAATTAACACTTAGAATGATGATTACTAACAGAGCTTTAATTCAACTGTTATAGTAGACTAACACGCCCACTGAGCAGTCGGAGATGCGACTGAGATGGGAAATATTCCTGTGTAATCTGGGAAATATTCCTGTGTAATCTGGGTACAAAGCACAAGAACTACACAAGCAGTTACTAAATGTGACTAAATAACAGTAAATTCATGTGTGATTGATAGTTGAGCACATTTCATATTTAATCTGCAGGCTGTCGTACACACCACACCCACATCAGACAGCAGGAAACCTTGTTCTGAATTGTGCTATAAACTGAAATGTGAAATTGAAGGTGATCACTGCTTCTCCAGGGTCAGGGTTACCACTCATGAGCTAATGCAGTAGGAAGGTCATGACCCCAGTATGTGTTCAGTCATACAGATGCAGAAACCCTGCCCTCTGACCTGCCCTGAAACCCGAATGAGGGAGGTCAAGATCTCCCAGACTGAGGGAGGTCAGCATCTCCCAGACTGAGGGAGGTCAGCGTCTCCCAGACTGAGGGAGGTCAGCGTCTCCCAGACTGTTGCTGCACCCATGGGGTTAGCAGAGCCATTGCTCACCATGATGTCATTGCTGTCTGTGGCGCTGGTGTGGCGCATGTGCTCTGGTGGAACCAGGACTAGATCTTGGATTAGATAGACAACTCAGATGGTACTGATCCGCCATTGCTCAGACTTGCTAACACACACTAACACTCACTAACACCTCACAGGCTCAGGACTGGAGCAAAACAACACACCTGATCAGAAAGAACCAAAAAATTCCAATTTATTCAGAATCACAAACAAAATCACAAAGTAAATGCAGTGTTATCTATCCCTAAAAAGACAGTAGACCATAGCAGAGTACCTGATCATTGGCTGATTAAAAAACCCAGAACTCCCTCGAAGTCCAGACTCCGGGAACGCCGTCTGTCTACAGAGACAAGCTGACACGGGGAAACGTCTGCTGGAAAAGCAAAGAATTCCCTTGTGCAGAAAGCCAAACTGAAGCAGGTTTACATTTCAGAACAGAAAACTCAGCATTCATGGAGATTCATGAGAAATTTTTCCAAAACTCAGAAATGACCCCCCTGCTATGGCAACATAGCCAGGCAATTACCCAGACAACATGCCCTCGTCTGCCACTGTAAAAGGCACACACACACACACACACACACACACACACACACACACACACACGTACGCACGCACACACACACGCACACACTCACACACACACACACACACACACACACACACGTACGCACACACTCACACACACACACACACACACACACACACTCTTTGTGGTTCTTTTTTTCCTCTACAATTATAATACACTAAAGTGTTAAAATTAAACAATTTTGTTTTCACAAACTGTATAAGGTTCAGTCACTTGTATTATTCTTTAATCCTATCAAACTCTGTAACTCAAGGTTTGGCAATACAAATGCACCATTGTCATGCCAATAAAACACACTGAAAGAGGGGGAGTGAGACAGAGAGAGAGAGACAGAGAGAGACAGAGAGAGAGAGAGAGACAGAGAGAGAGAGAGACAGAGAGAGAGAGACAGAGCAAGAGAGAGAGAGAGACAGAGAGAGACAGAGAGACAGACAGAGAAAGAGAGAGGGAGGAAGAGAGAGGGAGAATGAGAGTGGTGAATAGCACATTTCCACCCCCTGATGTAGCACTTAGCTGTAGCCGTTCCCACAGGTGACCGATGTGTGCTGACAGAACAGTGTGTCATGGCACCTGTAGACGTTGCGTGTCGTTTGTAGACAGTCGTACCTCTGCCATTGTGCTAGTGGTGTTTGTCCTTCTTCACAAGGCATCAGTGTGTCTGCGCACCCCGCGCACCATCTGTTCCTCACACTCTGGTCCTCCTCCACCATATCCCCCCAAATCTCTCCATCTCTCACTCTCACGCACACGCACACACACACACTTGTGGATGGGTACGAGGGAGCTGCCCTGTAGTGGTAGCTGCTGCACCATTAGCTGTCTAGCAGAGCCTTTACATCTTCAGCTTAGTGAAGGGGTTTATTTTTAGTGTGTTAATGACCCCTCTGGTCCTGCGTGTTAGCTGCACGCCTCGTCCTTGTGTTACAGAGCCACGCTGCTTCCTGTCTGCTGATTGGCTTCTAGCAGCAGGTCATGGACGTGTGGGCAGGTCCAGCTGTGTTGTGCTCGCTAGGCTACACAGGGACATCCATGCATGGCACGTTACACAGGCTCTTACACGTCAGAGCAACCCAGTGTGTAGCAGGGAGAGTACACTTCTAGATCAGACTGCTGGAACGGCCAAACACTCCCTTCAAATGAAGAAGGAATGAAGGAATGACACAGTGAGAGAGCAAATGGAATGTGAAAGAAAGAATGAATGAGAGAGTGAGAGAGAGTGTGAGGGAGTGTGTGAGAGAGTGTGAGAGAGAGTGCGTGAGAGTGTGAGAGAGTATGAGAGAGTGTGTGAGAGAGAGTGTGAGAGAGAGTGCGTGAGAGAGTGTGAGAGAGAGTGTGAGAGAGAGTGTGAGAGAGAGTGTGTGAGAGTGTGAGTGTGTGAGAGAGAGTGCGTGCGAGAGTGTGTGAGAGAGAGTGTGTGAGAGAGTGTGAGAGTGCATGAGAGAGAGTGTGAGAGAGTGTGAGAGTGTATGTGAGGGAGTTTGTAAGAGAGTGCTTATGAGAGTGTGAGAGAGTGTGAGAGAGAGTGTGAGAGAGTGCATGAGAGAGTGAGAGAGAGTGTGTGAGAGAGTGTGAGCGTGTGTGAGAGTGTGTGAGAGAGTGCGTGAGAGAGTGTGAGAGAGTGTGTGAGAGTGCATGAGAGAGTGTGAGAGAGTGTGTGAGAGTGTGAGAGAGAGAGTGCGTGAGAGAGTGCGTGAGAGAGTGTGAGAGAGCGTGTGAGAGAGAGTGCATGTGAGGAAGTGTATGTGAGGGAGTGTGTAAGAGAGTGCCTATGAGAGAGAGTGCATGTGAGAGAGAGTGCATGTGAGGGAGTGTGTGAGAGAGTGCATATGAGAGAGAGTGCATGTGAGGGAGTGTGTGAGAGAGTGCATATGAGAGAGAGAGTGCATGTGAGGGAGTGCATATGAGGGAGTGTGTGAGAGGGTGCATATGAGAGAGAGTGCATGTGAGGGAGTGCATGTGAGGGAGTGTGTGAGAGAGTGCATATGACAGAGAGTGCAAGTGAGGGAGTGCATGTGAGGGAGAGTGCATGCTTCACTATGTAGTCCTATGGCTGCTGACATGATGTTTATTACTGGCATCAGCCTGAATGTCTTCAGTGTGTGTGTGTGTGTGTGTGTGTGTGTGTGTGTAATGGAGGTGAAAACAATCTGTGGACTCCTCACATTTTCTAAAAAAAACTTTGCTGAAGGATACAGATCTGGAAATGGATTCAAACACTCTGGATATCGTAGGTCAGTGGCTGTTTGACAGGACAGGTTAGAGGAGTGTCCTCTTTGATTGGACAGGGTTAGAGGAGTGTCCTCTTTGATTGGACAGGGTTGGGGGGTGTCCTCTTTGATTGGACAGGGTTAGAGGGGTGTCCTCTTTGATTGGACAGGGTTGGGGGGTGTCCTCTTTGATTGGACAGGGTTAGAGGGGTGTCCTCTTGGATTGGACAGGGTTAGAGGGGTGTCCTCTTTGATTGGACAGGGTTGGGGGGTGTCCTCTTTGATTGGACAGGGTTAGAGGAGTGTCCTCTTTGATTGGACAGGGTTGGGGGGTGTCCTCTTTGATTGGACAGGGTTAGAGGGGTGTCCTCTTTGATTGGACAGGGTTGGGGGTGTCCTCTTTGATTGGACAGGGTTGGGGGTGTCCTCTTTGATTGGACAGGGTTAGAGGGGTGTCCTCTTTGATTGGACAGGGTTGGGGGGTGTCCTCTTTGATTGGACAGGGTTGGGGGGTGTCCTCTTTGATTGGACAGGGTTAGAGGGGTGTCCTCTTTGATTGGACAGAGTTGGGGGGTGTCCTCTTTGATTGGACAGGGTTAGAGGGGTGTCCTCTTTGATTGGACAGGGTTGGGGGGTGTCCTCTTTGATTGGACAGGGTTAGAGGGGTGTCCTCTTTGATTGGACAGGGTTGGGAGGTGTCCTCTTTGATTGGACAGGGTTGGGGGTGTCCTCTTTGATTGGACAGGGTTAGAGGGGTGTCCTTTTTGATTGGACAGGGTTAGAGGGGTGTCCTCTTTGATTGGACAGGGTTGGGGGGTGTCCTCTTTGATTGGACAGGGTTGGGGGTTGTCCTCTTTGATTGGACAGGGTTAGAGGGGTGTCCTCTTTGATTGGACAGGGTTGGGGGGTGTCCTCTTTGATTGGACAGGGTTGGGGGGTGTCCTCTTTGATTGGACAGGGTTAGAGGGGTGTCCTCTTTGATTGGACAGGGTTGGGGGGTGTCCTCTTTGATTGTACAGGGTTGGGGGTGTCCTCTTTGATTGGACAGGGTTAGAGGGGTGTCCTCTTTGATTGGGCAGGGTTGGGGGGTGTCCTCTTTGATTGGACAGGGTTGGGGGGTGTCCTCTTTGATTGGACAGGGTTGGGGGTGTCCTCTTTGATTGGACAGGGTTAGAGGGGTGTCCTCTTTGATTGGACAGGTTTGGGGGTGTCCTCTTTGATTGGACAGGGTTGGGGGGTGTCCTCTTTGATTGGACAGGGTTAGAGGGGTGTCCTCTTTGATTGGACAGGGTTGGAAGGTGTCCTCTTTGATTGGACAGGGTTGGGGGGTGTCCTCTTTGATTGGACAGGGTTAGAGGGGTGTCCTCTTTGATTGGACAGGGTTGGGAGGTGTCCTCTTTGATTGGACAGGGTTGGGGGGTGTCCTCTTTGATTGGACAGGGTTAGAGGGGTGTCCTCTTTGATTGGACAGGGTTGGGGGTGTCCTCTTTGATTGGACAGGGTTAGAGGGGTGTCCTCTTTGATTGGACAGGGTTGGGGGGTGTCTTCTTTGATTGGACAGGGTTAGAGGGGTGTCCTCTTTGATTGGACAGGGTTGGGGGGTGCCCTCTTTGATTGGACAGGGTTGGGGGGTGTCCTCTTTGATTGGACAGGGTTGGGGGGTGTCCTCTTTGATTGGACAGAGTTGGGGGGTGTCCTCTTTGATTGGACAGGGTTAGAGGGGTGTCCTCTTTGATTGGACAGGGTTGGGGGGTGTCCTCTTTGATTGGACAGGGTTGGGGGTGTCCTCTTTGATTGGACAGGGTTAGAGGGGTGTCCTCTTTGATTGGACAGGGTTGGGGGTGTCCTCTTTGATTGGACAGGGTTGGGGGGTGTCCTCTTTGATTGGACAGGGTTAGAGGGGTGTCCTCTTTGATTGGACAGGGTTGGGGGGTGTCCTCTTTGATTGGACAGGGTTAGAGGGGTGTCCTCTTTGATTGGACAGGGTTAGAGGGGTGTCCTCTTTGATTGGACAGGGTTGGGGGGTGTCCTCTTTGATTGGACAGGGTTAGAGGGTGTCCTCTTTGATTGGACAGGGTTGGGGGGGTGTCCATCCTTGTGTACTGTCTTCAGGACACAGCTCTCATGCGTACAGGCTGTATGGACATGACTGAGGACACTGTCACACTAGCACAGGGTCGTGACCTCTGCCCTGTCTCACTCACTCGCTCATTGTAAACACATATTTATATTTATATGTATTTATATTCAGTCGTCTGTGTGTTGGTTATGCGTGCACTATGTGTTCAACAGTTTCTGCTTATGTAGCACCCAATGTCTCCTCATGGGTCAATAGAGTGTGTGAGTGTGTGTCTGTGTGTACGCCAGCCGTCCGTAGAGCGGTTACCCAGGGAACCGTAGAGCGGTACTCTGCCCTGTGGCTCTGGTGTTAACAATCTAGATTCTGGATTCTGAGTGCAAAAACTAAGAGCGCCACACTGATACATGTTAAATCCATATTTTTCTGTTTTGGTTGCTTATGATTTGCCCGCCAGTTTATTGGCTATAACACCAATCCAGAAATATCAGCACAGAAAGTAAACAGTGTGTAAGCAAACACACTCCTGCGCTCCATGAACAACGTGCCCGTTTGTTTGCTGGTTGGGTGTGGACCCTCTTTGTTTCTATGTGTGTGCTGTAGTGCCATCGCAGCGGTACGCTGGACTGACCACATCCAGTGGTTTGGGAGGGCGGGGCTGTGTGTGGGCTTGGCTACTTCTGTGGTTTCCTCTTTTGAAGAGCACAGTGCTTCAAGGCGGATGCTTCTCCTCGGTGCTGGACAGACAGATACTGCTCACACTCATCATCTCGTTTTCTGTTGATTGCACAAGTGAAAGTGTTTACTTTCAAAGTAATGTTTTATTTTTCCAACAGCTGTTTTGGTTTTGTTTGGTTTTTAATGTAATGGTCAATATGAATGGTGGAATCTCAAATTATGGTGGGCGTGGTTGGGTGTAGGTGGGTGTGGTTGGATGTAGGTGGGCGTGGGGGTGATGCCACTAGTTCAGCATGCTTCCGTCACTTTTTGGCGCCTTTGCTGATGACTGAAATATCAGGTCATTTACTGGAGTCGCGAGGAACATTCAAGCACCTGTTTGGACCAGACAATAAAAATAAAATAAACGAAGAAACTAAACAAATAAACGAAGGTCGAGTTTTCACAACAACGACAGGAGCACTTCCTTCTTAAGTCTTCCTACGCCCACCTACACCCAACCACACCCACCTACAGAAAACCATGCCCACCCCACCCCACACCCAACCATAAATAAAGTTCCATAAATTGGTGCCCGTTTATGTTCCTGTTCTCAGGGTGGCACTCCCCTTTAACATTCCTCTGGTAAGGTTCGCAAATGAATGAATGAATGAATACAAAAACATAACAAAAACTTATTATTCTCCTTTTCCTCCATAATAATATACTCTTTGCTCTACACTCAGTGTGTCAGTGTGAAAAATGTCTCCAACTTCACTTCCTGGAGCAACCACACAGTGAGCAGATGGAACTGAGATATCAAACTCTTCAGTTTTAAGAGTCTTTATTGCCCTGCACCTCTGATGGAGGGAAAAACCCCTAAAGAGTCTCAGATCATTCTGGTCGCATCACAGTGCAGGAGGAAGAGGGTTAGGGGGTGATGTGGTGGACCTGCATGCAGGTACTGTTGACACCTTAGTGCCTCTGCACATACATGCACACACTCACACCTGTACCCACCACCACACCTGCTCTTATGTGGTGTTATGGTAGTTTTCACATTAAGACAGGGATTTTGCAACTGCGATTTTAGATGCAATGAGGTACTGTTAGCTGAACTCATGGT
Source organism: Electrophorus electricus (assembly GCF_041902795.1). Lineage (NCBI taxonomy): Eukaryota > Metazoa > Chordata > Actinopteri > Gymnotiformes > Gymnotidae > Electrophorus > Electrophorus electricus. Next base: position 26,060,373 of record NC_137512.1, on the reverse strand, counting down.
CCACAAGTCCTCAAACATCTAAACTTCCGTTACACCCTAAAGATCCGTTACCACTTCTGTTTTTATCATTTAAGTCTAAACATCCGTTACACCCCAAAGATCTGTTACCACTTCTGTTTTTAGCATTTAAGTCTAAACTTCCGTTACACCCCAAAGATCTGTTACCACTTCTGTTTTTATCATTTAAGTCTAAACATCCGTTACACCCCAAAGATCCGTTACCACTTCTGTTTTTAGCATTTAAGTCTAAACTTCCGTTACACCCCAAAGATCCGTTACCACTTCTGTTTTTAGCATTTAAGTCTAAACTTCCGTTACACCCCAAAGATCCGTTACCACTTCTGTTTTTAGCATTTAAGTCTAAACGTCCGTTACACCCCAAAGATCCGTTGCCACTTGTTTTTAGCATTTAAGTCTAAACTTCCGTTACACCCCAAAGATCCGTTACCACTTCTGTTTTTAGCATTTAAGTCTAAACTTCCGTTACACCCCAAAGATCCGTTACCACTTCTGTTTTTAGCATTTAAGTCTAAACTTCCATTACACCCCAAAGATCTGTTACCACTTCTGTTTTTAGCATTTAAGTCTAAACTTCTGTTACACTTCTGTTTTTCGTGATTAACCTTCCTTTACTGCTTTCACTGTTGTTTGCTATCAGAAACCACCAGCTACTGTCTACAAATGGCAGATATATACCAGCGAGGAGTTTTTGTTTGCAGTCCCACACACAAATGTCCCGGGATGTTCCATCATTTAATACATTCTGCAGGCTTATCTGGTGAAATGCTTAACAAAACCCCGAACCCTGTAGTAGACGAGCCTGATGTTTTGGCACTGTCTGTCTCAGGAGTCGAGGTGAATACGGGTGAAGTGAATGACAGAACGTAAGTTTTTAACCCATTGATGAGAAGTACCCTGGTGAAACTCCCTCCCTCTCTCTCCCTCCCTCTCTCTCTCTCTCCCTCTCTCTCTCCCTCCCTCTCTCTCCCTCTCTCTCTCTCTCCCGCTCTCTCTCCCTCTCTCTCTCTTTCCCTCTCTCTCTCCCTCCCCCTCTCTCTCTCTCTCTCTCTCCCTCCCTCTCTCCCTCCCTCTCTCTCCCTCTCTCTTCCTCTCTCTCTCTCCCTCCCTCTCTCTCCCTCCCTCTCTCTCCCTCTCTCTCTCTCCCTCCCTCTCTCCCTCCCTCTCTCTCCCTCTCTCTCTCCACATGCCCCCACCTCTCATCATGGTTAGCTGTGTTACTGTTGTCTACACTTCTCTCTGAGTGCAGTAGCTCATGTTTTGTTGCTGTGTGCAGAGTCAATCTCATGAAACACATCAGAACGAACAGGGAACAATAACCACGACAACAAAGAAGGCCACACAGAAGGTGAACTCAGTCCAGCTTCGTGGTGGTGGCCAGCAGGGTGTCCACTCCTTTATCCACCCTAGTGAGGTCATGGTATGAGCAAAGCCAGATCTTTCAGGGTGGTGACCCTGTTTGTGTGTGTGTGTGTGTGTGTGTGTGTGTGTGTGTGTGTGTGTGTGTGTGTGTTTGTGTGTGGGTGTGTGTGAGTGTGTGTGTGGGGGGGGGGGGGAGGTGTGCATGTGTGTTGATTCCTTTACCAAGCTTTAATTTCTTCCCTGAAAAGATGTCTGCATTTAATTGTGCTGTCATGAGGCCCAGTGCTTGTGTGTGTGTGTGTGTGTGTGTATAAGCTGAATGGATGGAGGAAGATCTCCTGCTTTCAGCGCTTCATTCTCAATTAAACAGCCATTACAAACCCGACCTGCTCCAGCTTCGTGTTTCTACACACTTTACACTTTATTCTCTGAACTCAGTTTAAAAGGACTAAATAAGGCCAAATGTTGCACTTTGGTAAGAGTGGAGGAGTTTAATGATTTTCTTTCTGTCTTAAACAAAAGCTCAGGCTGGTTGAGGTAATTCTGGCTTGGACATGTAAGGCTGGCTGTGGACCACAGGTTTGGGGAGGGATGTCTCACGTGTAAAGCTGAATGTGGACCACGGGTGTGGGAAGAGACGTCTCACACGTAAGGCTGGCTGTGGACCACGGGTGTAGGGAGGGACGTCTCACGTGTAAAGCTGAGTGTGGACCACAGGTTTGGGGAGGGACGTCTCACGTGTAAGGCTGGGTGTGGACCACGGGTTTCGGGAGGGGCGTCTCACGTGTAAGGCTGGCTGTGGACCACGGGTTTCGGGAGGGACGTCTCACGTGTAAGGCTTGGTGTGGATGATGGGTGTTATCTCTCAGGGTCACTGTTGTCTCCAGTGTTTATCTCCTGAGGTCACTGTTGTCTCCAGTGTTTAGGTCACTGTTGTCTCCAGTGTTTAGGTCACTGTTGTCTCCAGTGTTCATCTCCCGGGGTCAATTTTCTTTGAGACATTAAACTACATTCTACACCTCGTCATCCCAAAGCCAAGCTGCTCTGGTCTGAAGTACATGTGCGTTTACAGTCGTTTAATGTGGCATTTTAGTAGAGTAAATGCATTGTGAGCCCTATATGAGATATATGAAAGGACAGAGCAGAACGTACAGGAAATTCTGCAACGTAATTAAAATGTTTCTAATTGTTGTTTAGTTGTTGTTTACTTGGTGATTAATCAAACAAGAGCTCCAACACACCTTTAATCAACTCCTGATTAATATATTTCTAATCAGTTCTGACACGTTGTGATGGATCTTTCATGCAGTCGTTTGGCATGACTGTCTGTCCTAGGAGTCACAACGATGCAAAGTGCTGTGTGGGATGGGGGGGGGTGAGTTTGAGTGTGAGTTGGGTGGGCGGGTTGGGTTTGTGTTTGAGGTGAGTGGAAGAGCTAGAATGGTTTTTTACCTTGTGGCAGAAAGGTGTAGTTGCATCTTTTGTGTTGGTGGTGTTGTGTAGCGTAACAGCCAGAGACGCATCCTGAGCTCCTAACACAGAGGGTAGAGGTTCAATAAAACACAGGAGAGAGAGAGAGAAGGAAAGAGAGGAGGAAAGGAAGGGGAGGAAGGGAGGATGGGGGATGGAACGAAGGATGAAAAATGGTGAAAAGCTGGGGAAGCACCTGCTGAGACCCTCCCATAATGCACCGCACCAAACCCCCTTCAGGCAGCCTTTCAGACTCTGACGCCCTGCTCCTGGTGCAGTATGGGCCGTACTGAGCTCACCTTCACACAGTCAACCTCATTTCACAGCTGATACCAGATTCCTTTATTCCTGATGACTGTAAGATGTCTGTCTCCCTCCTGTCTGGCTTACGGAATTCAGCAGCTCTTACCACCATTATCATCTGTGCCTACGTGTGACGTACGTCTGTGCAAACGCTGTTGTAATGAGTGATTAATAAAGTTAATAAATTATTCATGAATTACTATAAATTAAATCTGTAACCCCTCTCTCTCTCTCTCTCTCGCTCTCTCTCTCTCTCTCTCTCTCTCTCTCTCTCTCTCTCTCCCTCCCTCCCTCCCTCTCTCATTCTCTCTCTCTCCCGCCCTTTCTCTCTCTCTCACCCTCTCTCTCTCTCTCTCCCTCTCTCACTCCCTCTCTCTCTCTCTCTCTGTCCTTCATTGGTTGCATTTGGTACATGTGCTTGAAAAATGATGAACTTTAATAACATTTATGAACTTCTTATTTTTGTTCATGTTTACTCAGGAGAAGTGGATGCATGCAGGCAGAATCTATAAAACTCATTTCTTTCTATCATCTTTTTCTAGCTGTCTCCCATTTTCACTTTCTGTCTGTCTTTCCTACTGTATCATTTTCTGTCTGTCTGTCTCTCCTACTGTATCTCTTTCTGTCTGTCTGTCTCTCCTACTGTATCTCTTTCTGTCTGTCTGTCTCTCCTGCCGTATCTCTTTCTGTCTGTCTGTCTCTCCTACTGTATCACTTTCTGTCTGTCTGTCTCTCCTACCGTATCTCTTTCTGTCTGTCTGTCTCTCCTACTGTATCACTTTCTGTCTGTCTGTCTCTCCTACTGTATCACTTTCTGTCTCTTTCTCCTGTTCCACTCACTCACAACCACCTTCTCTGGTGTCTCCACACTCCCCACTGTGGCTGTGTGGTGACACGTGTCCACCAGCTCTGGAGACATGGACACACCGCTGCAGAGACACACAAAAGACGCAGGGCAGGGACAGGACTGAGCCCGCAGTCTCCAGGTGCACACACAGTTACAGGGGTGGGTGCTGTAAACTGAAGAATCTCTCACAGGAGTGTCTGGATTCGCATACCGGATCGTCTCCTGTTTCCCTGGATATCTGAATTACTTCCTTGTTTTCCTGTTCTTGTCGGTCTCTGTAGTTCCCGGTTGCCTTCTCTGGTCTTCTCTGATCTTCTCTGGTGGGCTCCAGCTGTTAATTGGCTGTTTGTCTTTGGTTTTCTTTATTTAAGCCTTCTCATGTCTCCCCATGGCTAGTCATGCAACCGTCTCCTCGCACTCTTCTTGGTTACTCTCTCCGTTTTCGTGTTTGCTAGTCGTTCTCTCCTCTCGCGTTGTCTGTCCATCTACGCTCGTCTGTCCATCTACGCTCGTCTGTCCTGTCTCTGTGTCTGTCTGTAACTCTCTCGTCTTCCGTTCAGTAGTTTTATGCATCATTGCTGCTCTGTTAGTCATGCCGTAGTGTTTAGTTTCACTAGTTTGTAATCATCACCGTCCTGTTAGTCTGTTGTATGTTTTGTTAGTCACTTCTGTTCTGGATGTTTTGTTTATCTGGGTGTTTATTATTTATATTAAACTTGGTAATTGTTTGTTTTATTCTGTTTAACTCCTTGTTATTAATATGGCTGGCCATGTCTCGTGTTCTGTACTCACACATCCGAGGCGATGTTACTTGGCACATGTTTTCGCCCTCAGCCTCGTGAACATTACACGTGTCTCGTGATTTTTCAATCAAGAGCCTTTAAGTAAATCCTGAAGTGATCCATACTGTTGACTGGCAAATATTGATTATTTTCTCCCTGTGTTTGGCGGGGGGGGGGGGGGGGGGGGGGGGGTTGTGTGTGTGTGTGTATCTGTCTGTCTGTCTGTATGGAGCAACAAGCTACATGGGCTGTGTTATTTTTTTCACTTCCCTAAGAAGTTGATTTGTCAGGGGACAGTCTTGTTATTTCTTGATGACTGGTGCCAGTATAGACTGATAACTGGTGCCAGTATAGACTGATAACTGGTGCCAGTATAGACTGATAACTGGTGCCAGTATAGACTGAGGAGACATTTTCAGCACTGAACAAGTACAAAAAAACCAAACAAAAACAAAGCTGAACTTGAAACATTCTGTAAGAAATTATTCTAGTTTTCACACTCATTTACCTGTTAATCAGATTGGTGGGATTGGTGGCAGGAATAACCAAGGGAATTCCCTAAATACAGCCGATCACCATGATGATAATGGTATTCCACAACAATCATCTGAGCTGATCTCTCCAACAGCTGATCTCTAACATCTGATCTCTCTGTAACAGCTGATCTCTCCAACAACTGATCTTTCTCTGTAACAGCTTAAACAAAAGCTACAGCAATCAATTTATGCACAGCTAAGAGCTAGAGAGACCTGCTCATTAGTTTGGGGTCTTCGGTTTCTGCTGCCTTAGTCTGTCTTAAACTAAGCCTGGGATACGGCTCCTAACGCATTGCATCCTGCAGTCTGAAACAAAGCCAGTCTTCACAAGCCGATAGGTACAAGAGCGTCCAGGATGCAGTGGGACCGGGACAGTAGGCATCTTGTTTTTAGTTGATCATGACCTAACATCAGTAGGCTACTGCGGGGCGATGACCTTTTGACCTTTCTGAATGGTTTATTTTGTGTTTCCTTGCTGGGGGTAAATAGAATCATTTGTAGGGTATGAGCGTGTGCTATTCCTTAATTTCCTATTCTAATAGAAGCATGAAAGATTCAGCACGAGATCTGGCTCCAAACAAGACCAAACGTGTTGGCACGAGAGCTCCGGGCCATCATGAGAAGACATTAACCACAGCCGCGAGCGGTGACAGTCATGTCGACGCTTTCAGCGGAGCGCGTTCCTGACAGCCAGAATAGAGATGCAAAGTAAACAGGTAATTAAGGAGGGAACAGATTCCAAAGAAAAATGAATCTGGCCATTATTCCGCCTTACCCGTGGACGGGCAGGTGCACCTGCACATAACTGACACGCTACTGATGAATTGCCTTCGAAAAATCCGTTACAGACGGACAGCTACGCTAACGCTCGCGCTTTATCCCACAGTGACCGTGACAAGGTAAAAGGGGCGCGCGGATTTGGCCACCTCGTTCTTCTCATTTATTTACCGCGAGCTCGGCACTTTAGACGATCAAATCCCTCGTCATGTAACGAACGGCGCTGCATTGTTCCTGCAGAGCAAAGCGCGTCCACAGCGCGTCTGTACTGTCCGCGGTGGGGAGGTTTGCTTTGTTCCACACGCACATGGAAAGCTTGTTCGGCCTTAGCTCTCCTCATGACGCACTACATTACTGCTCCACACAGGCCACCTCTGAGACCGTAGCGGGGACCTTACTGGTGAACTCGTCTGCTCATCTTCGGGCGACTGTTGAGTGTTTGAAATATTCACGATTGGGCGTTTCTAAATAAAGGCAAATACTTTTAGGCTCTTTGATACTTTCGCAGTTTATGTAATTGCTCCTACGCAGTTTACACGTTTAATCCGTACTGTCATCAGATGAATTATTTCAGCGCCTTAACGTGTATTATTATTATTATTATTATTATTATTGTTGTTGTTGTTGTTGTTAATGTTTTAATAATGTTTAATATTTTATAAATTTGCGAGTTTTTAAACTTTAGATTATATTTGGACGATACTGTACGGTAGGATGTAGTTTCAATTGATTTGCACCTAGTGATGACTTAAAATAATTCAACAGTTCATAAAAATATCCGCGCGCTCAGCATTCGGGTTTGCGCCCGTGCGTAAATCACGCTCGAGTCCCCAGCCGACTGCCTCCTGACTCCGCGTTCCTCCTGCTGTCGTTTAAGCGTCGTTTGTTTTGTCGCGAGGTCTCCGGACTCCGCCCTCTGTAAGTGCTGATTGACCACGCTGAGGGATTTCAGATTTGTCGCTGTTCTGGGTGGCGCGTGCAGTGGGGGTGCGGAATGCGTGAAGGACCCTGCTGGAATCTCTGGCAAAGAACAGCAAATGTAATTTTCATAGACGCATAAGATATAAGACACGCAAGGTATAAGACGCAAAAGACACTACCCCCTCGATCATAGAGCTTTTTGTGCTTTTGGCAGTGTCAAATGGTGTGTGTGTGTGTGTGTGTGTGTGTGTGTGTGTGTAAGTAAAAGCATGTCAGGAGTGAGGCTGAGAGATGGTGCTGCTTGCTGAGTGTGTGAACCAGACCTCAGACCCACATCTCTGCAGAAGAGCCTTCATGTCCCTTCATCGAGAGTAGTAGAGCAGGTCAGCAGCACTGAGCAGCAGTAAAGTATGCACATGCATGCATGCGCACTCACGCATGCACACACACATAAGCATGCACGCACATTCACGCATGCACACACAATCATACACACACACACACACACGCATGCATGCACTCGCACATGCACACACATTCATGCACACACATACGCACGCACAAGCATGCATACATGCACACTTGCACACGCTTGCACATACAAGCATTGTTTCTAACCCACTGGTCATTGATGATTAGATGTCAGTAACGTAAGTACAGACTGAATTCCGAGCAGGTGACATGTTCCTGGAGATGATGACATAATTCTTGACTGCTAAATTCATCAAAGCATGATCTCAAATCAGATTTGATTAAAATCCTGGGCAGAGACACAAAGAAAGATGCTCTGTCTGCGGAATTCCTGAAGCAGCAAAATAATGTGGAAAAATATCATTAAAAATCCCACTGTGCTCCATTTCTGGAGAATGTTCCATTTCTGGTGTTGTTGCCTTGCTCTTTGTCAGGTTAATGTCTGGCATCGTCTCTGATGCAGTTGGATGGTTCTTGCCTGTGTGAGATGCTTCCAATTGTGCTTCATCAGTTATTTATCACAGAACCACATGGGCCGTTGTGGAGGTACATTTAACACGTCCCCATTCTTAGAGGTGTATGTGGAAGCCATAAAGCAGCGTTTCTGTTTCACTGGGTGATCTACTGTGATAATAAACATGAGTAGAATTAGGAAAAGATTAAAGGGATTTAGAACACATTGTTTTAGTCCTTTATCCTTCATCAGTAATGTCAGTATTAATTATAAGTACTTGGTGTGGGTTACAGGGTTACAGGGTTACATATGCTCTTCTGTCATGGCCATTTGACATAAGGGTAGACAGTGTTTGCACTTCAGGGCTGAGGGATGTTTATTCACTCTTCATCCTCAAGATCTTCTTCCTTTTACTAAAGGCGCGATCAAGATCTTCACCCAATTGATTTCAGACAAACGTGCATTTGAACTGTCTGTTTTTACAATGGAGACAAATACACTATAGGTTCTCTTAGAGAAATGCCCGGGGTTAGGATTAGGATTAGGATTAGCATTAAGATTAGAGTTTGGATTAGGATTAGGATTCATTTTAGGATTAAGGTTTGGATTAGGATTAGGGTTAGGGTTATGGTTAGTATTAGTATTAGCATTAGGGTTGGGATTAGGATTAGCATTAGGATTAGAGTTTGGATTAGGATTAGGATTAGGATTAGGATTAGGATTAGGGTTAGTATTAGTATTAGCATTAGGGTTAGGATTAGCATTAGCATTAGGGTTAGGATTAGGGTTAAGGTTCAGATTAGGATTAGTATTAAGATTTGTCTGCTGAAAATTGGCCTTCTTTATCTGCACTTTCTGTACCTTCACTACTCTAATTGACCACAGGATCCTCTTACCAGGACATGGTGTAGTGTCATTAAACACACTTATGTGAAACAGTATCTACTTTAGAGGCCAAAAATCTTGGAACTTGGAACTGTCCGTGGTTCTGGTGACATTCATACTTCTAATGGAGTAACAAACTATGCATAAAAACATTCAGTACCACCACCGTCCTCCACCCTGTCCTCCACCTTGTCCACCACCGTCCTCCACCCTGTCCACCACCGTCCTCCACCACCGTCCTCCACCTTGTCCACCCTGTCCTCCACCACCCTGTCCACCACCGTCCTCCACCACTGTCCTCAACCCTGTCCACCACCGTCCTCCACCTTGTCCACCACCGTCCTCCACCACCCTGTCCACCACCGTCCTCCACCACCGTCCTCCACCCTGTCCTCCACCCTGTCCTCCACCCTGTCCTCCACCACTGTCCTCCACCCTGTCCACCACCGTCCTCCACCCTGTCCTCTCGTTCCTGCCAAGACTGTACTTGCTGTATTGAGTGCACTTTTATCATTATAAGATCAAAACAATGGACACCAGTGCCAGTCATGATTGTCCATAGTGTGGTAAATTTAATGAGATTTTTTTTCTGCTGTCATGTTTATGGAGGTACAGAAATGTCTGATAAATAAATGTCAGCAAGAGAGGGAGGGAGGGAGAGAGGGAGAGGGAGGGAGAGAGAGAGAGAGGGAGAGAGAGAGGGAGGGAGAGAGAGAGAGAGAGAGAGAGGGAGGGAGAGAGAGAGAGAGAGGGAGGGAGAGAAGGAGGGAGGGAGGGAGAGGAAGGGAGGGAGGGAGGGAGAGAGAGGGAGGGAGAGAGAGAGAGAGGGAGGGAGAGAGAGGAGGGAGGAGAGAGAGGGAGGGAGAGAGAGGAGAGATGGAGGGAAGGAGGGAGAGAGGGAGAGAGAGGGGGGGAGGGAGGGGAGAGGAGGGAGGGAGGGAGAGAGAGGGAGAGTTCTAGCCTTGGAGCTGTGGCAGAGAGATTGTGGAGGAAGTGATGCAGTTTCTTCTTCATTCCTTCCTTTCATTCTAATAAGGCCCAGAGTGCTGAACAGATAAACAGAACACACGTACAGAAGAAGGCTTTCTCTCTCTCTTTCTCTCTCCCTCTCCCTCCCTCCCTCTCTTTCCCTCTCTCCCTCTCTCTCCCTTTCCCTCTCTCTCTCTCCCTCTGTCTCTAATTCCTGTTCTCTCTCTGCCTTTCTGTCCCCCCGTACGTATTGTATATTTTATACCTTTGCAATGTTCTTATTACAAGCAATGTGTGTCATGTGTACCTTGTCTGAGGAGCATTTCCCAGACCCTGCAGTATATTAGTACAAATGACAATGTTAAATAATGTAAATGTAGATTAAAATTACTGTAAAGGAGATACAGACCTTAAAGAACAAACCCAGTTTTCTCAACATCCTGATATATGTGGTCTTCTCTTCTACTTACAGTGCCATACACAGTACAGTCGTGGGCAAAAGTTTTCAGACTGACACAAATTTTGGTTTTCACAAAATTTACTGCCTCCATTTTTAGTCAGATGTTTATATTGTATAGTGAAGTACAAATAGAAAAATGTCAAGTGTTTTATTGACTAATACATCCAGTTTAAGCAAACACTCAATATTTACAGTGTTGACCCTTCTTCAATATTCTGCAACTCACCTTGGCATATCAGCTTCTGGGCAAAATCTTAACTGATGGCAACCCATTCTTGCCTAATCAGTGCTTGGAGTTGATCAAGCACTGATTGTTTGTTTGTCCACCCTCTTTTTGAGGAGAGACCACAGGTTCTCAGTGGGATTGAGATCTGGGGAGTTTTCTGGCCATGGACCCAAAATGTCAGTTTTGTTCACCAAGACACTTGATTATCACCTTTGCCTTGTGACATGGTGCTCCATCATGATGGAAAAAGCATTATTCCTCACCAAACTGCTCCTGGATGGTTAGAAGGAGTTGCTCCTGGAGGATGTTTTGATACCATTCCTTATTCATGGCCGTGTTCTTAGGCAAAGTTTTTGAGCAATCCACTATGGGATTGAAAAGAAATTAAAATGGATTTTAATCAGATTAGACTAAAATGAGCAAAAATACATAACCAAATCGACCATAAAATCAACCAAGATAAATGACAAAAAATAAGAGAACAATTAAGATTTAACTAATAAAAATAAAAATAAAATAAAACCAAGTTAATATATCAGATAAACTAAAATTAAAACAGTCAAGGAAAAAGGATTAAATAAAATAATACAAATCTAATAAAAAACAGTAGCCAAGTTGAGGCAAAGTAAAAATAACATTTGTTTTAATGGAATCATAAACTCAAATAAGAAGGATAAAGAGAGATGTGAGTGAAAGGTGCCACACCGTCTGAAGGTGGCTGGAGACTCACTGTGAGTAGAGGCAGGTGTTGCCCCTGTAGGTGCCTGACAGGTACTACAGTCTGCTCATGACTGTTATAGAATTATAGATATTAATTAAAGCAATAATAAAACATAAGCCAGCACACAGCTGGAGAGTGATTTAGACAGTGCGTGTCCCATCACACTGCTAGCGAGGACGAGCCAGCTTTGTTTCGTCCAGTCTGCAGTGGCGAGTGTTGTAAAGGTGGTTCTGGTGGCACTGGTCTATAAACTACACCAGCACAGTCCAGGACTGACCAGCGTAGTCCAGGACTGATAGTGAGGTTAATCTCACTGTTTCCTTCCAGCATACATCAGCAGACCTGATTTAATCTGATAAAGGAATCCAAGATTCTGTCTGCACTTGCTAGTTTATTACTCTGAGATTTAAGTATGACTCTATCGTCCAGTCAAATGCCAAGATTCTTATACTTTGTGACTCACTCAATGTTGGATCCTGTCAGGGTAGAAATAATCACAGTATTAAAATCAATATTTGAAGACCTGTGAAACATCATAAAATTAATTTTCTCAGCATTTAAGTGCACTTTGTGCAGAGCAGTCTGTACAATAAACATTGGAATTTTTACAGAGCAGTCTGTAAGGTGTTAAATAAACATTGGAGTTTTTACAGAGCAGTCTGTAAGGGGTTAAATAATTTTTATTAATGCTGCATAAGCAGATTTGGCTAAACATTGAACAATTGTCATTTCTGTACATTTGCACTTTGCAGTCTATGGCAGAGGCCTGCGACTGTATACATCTGATATTAATTTTAACACCGTGATTGAAATAGTTAAAAAATGAAATACTAAGTGTGAAGTTAGAGGATAAAAGTATGTATGCATGTGGAACTGACTTTGAGAATGAGCTAAATGTTTACAACAGGCCTAATAAAATGTGGCTCAGAGGAGTTTAACAGCTTTTCACTGTGAAACTTCTCACCGTGCCTGAACAGAACCTGTTTTCTTCTGTCTGTGGATCACAATCAAACTCCACTGCTCTGAAAACTGCATCCAGTTTATTCAGCTGTATTACACAAACACTTTGCAGACATCCCTGAAGATGCTAAGATTTAAGACAGAAAATAACATTCCTACTGATTCATTTATTGTCTGAGACTCTGTTCAAGTGAGCTCTCTTCTCAGCAGACCACTATCTGAACTAAAACCAATCAAACATTTTGCAGGATGAATATATTCCTTTTGGCTCTTCCCCCATGGGACACGGATCTTTGCATGTGTCAGATTGCGTTCTCATTTTTCCAGCTCTTGTGGTGGGGGTGTGGGGGCTACTGTAGCAGCTCTGGCAATCACACACATTCCCAAAGATTCACTTTACAGACAGGGCCTCCAGAGAGCGCATCTCTACCTCTCCCTCTTTCACTCTCTTTAATGCTTTATACCATCTCTCTCTCTCTCCCTCTCTCTGCCTCTCTCTCTCTCTCCCCCTCTCCCTCTCTCTCTCCCTCTCTCTCTCTCTCTCTCTCTCTCCCTCTCTCCCTCTCTCTCTCTCTCTCTCTCTCTCCCCCCCCTCTCGCTCTCTCTCTCTCTCTCTCTCTCTCTCTCTCTCTCTCCATTAAGCTATGCTAAGATGTGTAAATAATCATTGTTATGCTAAATAGTGGCCATAAAGAAGGGACGCACAGGGTG
>NC_137512.1:26027500-26042500 GCF_041902795.1 Electrophorus electricus | reverse complement strand
TATCCAATAAATAATCTGTATACATTCAATATATAACCTCTCTATATATTCAATATATTATCTTAGCAGTATCATGCAAACAACTTACTAGGATAATAACATACATCTAACCACACACATATATAAGACATCCTGGCTTCAGTAATGATACTAATCACTTTGGCTTATAAATGCAAAACAAAATCCAATATACTTTTGCACTAAAATATGCAGATTTCCACTGTCATCCTGAAGGTCTTTAGTGTGTGGGGTGTGTGTATAGTTTATGGGGTGTGTGGAAGTACGGTGTGTGTAGTATTTATGGGTTATGTAGAGAGACAGAGTGTGTGGAGTTTATGCAGTGAGTGGCGGTACTGTGTGTAGAATTTACTGGGTGTGTGTGTAATTTATGGGGTGTGTGTAGAATTTACTGGGTGTGTGTGTAATTTATGGGGTGTGTGTAGAATTTACTGGGTGTGTGTGTAATTTATGGGGGGTGTGTAGAATTTACTGGGTGTGTGTGGATGTATGGGGTGTGTGTAGAATTTACTGGGTGTGTGTGGATGTATGGGGTGTGTGTAGAATTTACTGGGTGTGTGTGGATGTATGGGGTGTGTGTAGAATTTACTGGGTGTGTGTGGATGTATGGGGTGTGTGTAGAATTTACTGGGTGTGTGTGGATGTATGGGGGGTGTGTAGAATTTACTGGGTGTGTGTGGATGTATGGGGTGTGTGTAGAATTTACTGGGTGTGTGTGGATGTATGGGGTGTGTGTAGAATTTACTGGGTGTGTGTGGATGTATGGGGTGTGTGTAGAATTTATGGGTTATGTAGAGAGACAGAGTGTGTGGAGTTTATGCAGTGAGTGGCGGTACTGTGTGTAGAATTTACTGGGTGTGTGTGTAATTTATGGGGTGTGTGTGGATGTATGGGGGGTGTGTGCAGTTTATGGGATGTGTGTGGAGTTTATGGGGTGTGTGGATGTATGGGGTGTGTGTGGAGTTTATGAGATGTGTGTGGATGTATGGGGTGTGTGTGGAGTTTATGGGGTGTGTGTGGATGTATGGGGTGTGTGTGGAGTTTATGGGTTGTGTGTGGATGTATGGAGTGTGTGTGGAGTTTATGGTGTGTGTGTGTGTGTGGATGTATGGGGTGTGTGTTGAGTTTATGGGGTGTGTGTGAAGTTTGTAGGGTGTGTGTGTGAATGTATGGGGTGTGTGTGGAGTTTATGGGGTGTCTGTGGATGTATGGTGTCTGGAGTTTATAGGGTGTGTGTGGATGTATGGGGTGTGTGTGGAGTTTATGGTGTGTGTGTGTGGAGTTTATGGGGTGTGTGTGTGTGGATGTATGGGGTTGGAATAACAGAACAATTTTTATGGAATGTTCCTTAAATACTTTTCTTTTATTGTAAATGTGTGATTATAATAAAGTGCATGTATTGAGGTGGGGGGTGGATGTTCTTGAGTACCCAGAAATATTTCCAGTGTTGAATTAACAACTGCAGAGTTTATGGTTCCAGATGGATCCAAATGAATGCCATAAGCAATGGCTGAGCACTAGAGATTCTGTGGTGTGCTATGTTTGGAACATGCCTTTTTATTGTAGCCTGTGCATTTAAACTCATATTGAATTCGTATTTTTAAACCACTGCTAGTAGCATGAACAGATGGTGAAATGAACAGTTAGCCATTTTCCCTCTGTACTGCCCTCACAGGGTAGGGCACGTGGCCAGTAATGCATCCAGAGATCAGAGGGCAGTGGGGGTAATGGATGGTGGTGGGGGGTTGGAGGGGTAGTTGTGTGTGGGGGGACGTGTAGTGGGGGTAGAAGCAGAGGGATCAGGGGCGCTCTGTACAAGGACAGTGGCACACTGACACACAGAAGCTTCTGTGGAAACAGCAGATCACTCAGCTCATGTGTTGATTTGCTCTTATTAACATGTTTAATTCCCTGAAGCTGCAGTCCTGCAGGAGACCCTGTAAAACACTTCAGGCCACCTAAAACAGTCCAGACCATCTAAAACACCCCAGACCGTCTAAAACACCCCAGACCCTCTAAAACATCCCAGACCCTCTAAAACACCCCAGACCGTCTAAAACACCCCAGACCCTCTAAAACACCCCAGACCCTCTAAAACATCCCAGACCCTCTAAAACACCCCAGACCGTCTAAAACACCCCAGACCCTCTAAAACACCCCAGACCCTCTAAAACACTCTTCAGTTCCCACTGCATTTCATGGTCTGTTCTGTGTATGCGGTACAGCAGTTTCTGACATTATCCAGGCACTCTACATACAGCAAGGCATTGACATACGTACGTATTGTGTCGAATGCATCACCTTGTACATGTCTTAATAAGGCAGGATTCCCCATCACGCACTTCTTACTAGGGTGAGCGTGAGAATCAAGACTGAAGGCCATATGTGTGACCAGTGAAAGGTTCATCATTATCTTAGATAATGGGTTATAACTTGATATTTTCACTTCTTGCTAAGGAAAACAGAACAAATCACTTCACGAAAACTGGGAAGAGCCCCAAACAGCTGAAAAGGCCAGTGTCTTTATCAGAGGTTGTAATCGTAACCGGTCCAAGGATCTGGTTTTATCTCTCTATTCTTGTGCAGGTGCGTCAGTTTTAAATGTGCCCAGTAGGTGGGACTTGATGTTCAGAGCATGGACCCCCACCCTCTCCTTCTCACAATCCCTCCCTCCCTCCCTCTTTCTCTCTCTCTCTCTCTCTCTCTCGCTCTCTTTCTGAGTGTGTGCAAGTGTGTGTGTGTGCGCCATACCCTCAAGTCTTGGAGCACTGGTAGAACTGACTGGAACTATACGCGACAAACCGCGGTCTGAAAGCCTGTACAATGCGATCCGGGGAGGACGGCCATCCGGGGCTATTGATTTTTCAGCCCATCCTACGCTAACGGAGTAGTTTTTTTTCTCTCGCGGTCGCTTGTCCTATTCGGCGCGCGCTGAAGTAGTGGGCCATTACCGCATTCACGTTATTCCGACATACCTCCACTCTCCCCCACGGAGAAGCGCACGCATCGGCGGACGGATAACGGGACGTCTTTGGCTGCTGAAGAAATAAAGGAAGTCCAACGGAGAATAACGCGAGGAAGATGGATATGTTTCTCGTTCCCCGAATATGCTGGTGGCGGCTCTTCTTTCTTTGTAGCATTTTTCAAGACTACATGAGCTCGATGCTGGACTGTCCTCCTACCTGCAGCTGTTCCAGCACGGAGATCTATTGCAATAAGTCTTATCAAGGGAATTTCTTTCCTCTTCTCGCGCTGCAAGAGACCGGGAGCGAAGGAAATAGCACGAACAGTATTCCGGATCTTTTTGAGAATATCTCCTCCATGTAAGTCCACTTATAAGAGTCCATCACATGTTGAGTCCATGTGCGAGCGCTAATCAACTCTCTCGCGGTCTCTCGTGCCGTTCACCCACTCTCCTCCTTCCTGCGAGTGAGAACGCGGGACAATCATGCGCAATTCTCCGCGTGCCTCTTAGA
Source organism: Electrophorus electricus (assembly GCF_041902795.1). NCBI lineage: Eukaryota > Metazoa > Chordata > Actinopteri > Gymnotiformes > Gymnotidae > Electrophorus > Electrophorus electricus. Next base: position 26,039,006 of record NC_137512.1, on the reverse strand, counting down.
AATGCCCAGAATCGCTTTAACTGACAGAGCAGTTCCGGTGTCCCGACGGGCAACCGAGGACGCGGAGTCTGCTTCGGCAGAAAAATGAACATCTTAAAGCAAAAAGAAAAGCATCTCTGATTATTCTTCTTATAAATAAAAAGAAATGCTGGGGTGCGTAACAGTCGCGCTCACTTGGCAGTTCGTACGATTTCATCGACGATTTTGTCAGCAGTCATAAAATAGATGAAGAGTAGCTCATTTATTCTTATAATTCTCAAACCAGCCAAGCGCCTGCACTGAAACCCTCTCACCGTGTGGTTGCCGCGTCTCTGCGCGGGTGCAGGATTTCTGCCTCTTTATTTCAGAGAGGCGTCTGTATTGAACCTACTTGGTATTCAGGGCTGTGTTCCCAGAAGGAATTCTGTCTCGTGTGCCTTCGGTGGTAGGCTACGTAAAAGGTGCCGTGTGTCGACAGAACATCGCTCTCCCTGTGCATTTAGTTCCGGTGATAATTCATGGCGTGTCATTTATACCCATTAAAGCGAACACGGGGGTGTGGGGTGGAGGGTTCAGGAAAGCCAGAGCGCAGAAGACTCCTGCGAAGTTTGTAGGGGAATAACGCGCATGGAACAGACGGGCATACAGGGAGGCACGCGGGGATGCACCAAGCTGGAGAAACCGATACGCTTTTGTACAAATACGTGTAAACTCCTGATGTAAGACAAATGTCGTTTTGCGGCGTTATCCCTGATAGCCTATATAGTAATAGCAACAAAACAAACTTATCAGCTTGGTCAAAATAGGAGTTTTTTCTTCATCAATACCATCATCGTCGTCACAATCATCACCGATCTTCATTTTAAAATGTTTTATTTCCAATACATTGCTTGTTTCTCCTGAGCTGCTGATCTAAGATATGCCTTTTAACCCATCTAGATCAGTTTCTCCTGATTCTCATGACGTGTCAAAAGTCAAGAAACAAAAGTGTACAGAACGCCATCTTCTAAGCCGGAAACGAGAGCGCGCTCCAAAGTAATTACTAAGTCTTTGTTTGGAACGAGCATGTCATGACAACATTAACGCGTGCAACGGATCCACGGCATCTAAACGGTGATCCACGCGACGCAGGCTCCGTGCCTGTCGGACACACGGGTCACGCGCTTAAGCGCGAGTTCCCCGATGGTTAAACAGTTCCGCGCCTGCGCCAGTCTCGGGCTCAGCCCTAGAGGGGTGTTGTCCCACGCGTCCAGTTCTGCTCCAGCAGTGCCGCGCGCCTTCTTGCTCTTTCGCTTCATACGGAGGCGCCGTCAGCACCGTTCCTCCGGACAGCTCCTTCTTCTCGCGACTCCACTTTTATCGCCTCGTGGGTGTCCGTAAGGCAGCGCGCGCCTGGAAAACGGGCCTGCACATTTATGATCCCGCTGTGTTTCCTCATTAACTCACTTTATCGGGGTCTTCACGAGCCCGGGAGGATTAGCGGTGCTGATCACGCGAGCCCTTCGCTTTGCCGCGCGCCTAGCCAAGTGCAAATCTCAATATTTACTGCACAAAAATACATTTGTAAGCCATGTTCTCGCTGTTGATTACAGGCAACGATTAAGTACTGCTTTTTAAAAATAAATATGCTCTTATATTGGACCTAAATAAGACAATGCATGTTGCAATTGAAATAACTTAATAAAACATCTTGAATGTCCTCACACGAAAGCTCTGCTGTATTGTCATAGACATTTGTCCTCTTACATGTGATTTTAAGCAAGCGTTCACATTGTTCTCTCCATGTAATTGCCAATTGATCCATGTTGCTAGGTCTTTAGAGACTCCTAAAAGCATCAAAGCAGGGTTATTCCCATCAGGAGAGAAAGGACACTTTTTGTCTTCACTTTGTGGGTGCGAGAGAGAATGGTGTGTGTGTGTGGGGGGTGGGGGATGAAAGCTGGAGAGAGAGAGTAAGAATATAGAACAAATATTTAACAAATCCTGCCTATTTCCTCAGTGACTGCTGTGTGCTGTAAACGTCTCTGTTGTGCGTCCTTTGAACATCCATCCACTGGACTCGCTGTCGTGCACTGGACGATGTTGCTGATAAGTTATCATTGGTCCTGTGTTTTATTTTTAGCATTTACACTACACTGGTGTTCTGTTGTGTTGCACCGTGGCCCTGGAGGACTGTGGTCTGTGTTACTGTCAACCTGCACACCTGGAACGACAATACAACAACCTCTTGACTTGAGAAACAGAGTGTTTGAAAGAGTGAGAGAGAGAAGGAGGGGAAGGGAGAGAGAGGGAGAGAGAGAGAGAGAGAGAGAGAGAGAGAGAGAGACAGAGGTAGAGAGGAGGAGTTGTTGAGTGTAAATGTAAAGAGCCTTTAGTAAGTACCATTACTCGCTACATGCAGGGTTAAGGTGCCTTAACATCATCTTCTGGTGTGTCCGATGTGTTGTGGTTTCCTGCAGTGACCAGATGATCTTGTATTTCTCATTAGTTATTGAAACTCTTGCAAAGTAAGCTGTTTTTTAACTTTGCTGATTTGATTCTGGACTATGGCTGTGAGGGCATGTTTGTGACGGTGGGGAGGTTCTCAGTTTACCCTAATCTGCTGACAGATGGTAGTGAGACGATATAAACCCCTATGTGGATGCTGTGCTGGTATCCATCACTGGAGGTTTCTTGGCCCGGTGCGCGCTGCAGGGGGCATTATCTCTCATAATGACTAGCACTCCATTTCTCAGAGGAGGTGTTTTGGCCAGTGTTTCCCAGCGCATTGCTGTCCATGTGCTCACCAGTGGTTTGGCTTCTGCTCCATAGTGAGAGAAGATTGATGTTTAGTTCTTGGAGTCTTCCACACTTGCATCATTTGTGTCTGTTTAATCAGTCTTTATGAGATGACATCATTCTATAGGAAACATGATTATATACCTGTCAATCATGTGCTCTGTTTAATGTATGCCCCACCCTAAAGCAGTTTAGCCAGTCAGTCATTCGCTGTGCCTAATTTATCCCCCACCCTAAAGCAGTTTAGCCAGTCAATCATTCGCTGTGCCTAATTTATGCCCCACCCTAAAGCAATTTAGCCAGTCAATCATTCGCTGTGCCTAATTTATGCCCCACCCTAAAGCAGTTTAGCCAGTCAGTCATTCGCTGTGCCTAATTTATGCCCCACCCTAAAGCAGTTTAGCCAGTCAGTCATTCGCTGTGCCTAATTTATGCCCCACCCTAAAGCAGTTTAGCCAGTCAGTCATTCGCTGTGCCTAATTTATGCCCCACCCTAAAGCAGTTTAGCCAGTCAGTCATTCGCTGTGCCTAATTTATGCCCCACCCTAAAGTAGTTTAGCTTGAATTCTGTTTTGAACACTGATGCTCATGTGGTTAATAATCTAATGAGGTCATCTGATGAGGTCATAAATAGAGGAAGAAAGACAGTAATTGGCTTCACATGCTCTTTCTGCTGATCAGCACACACCAGTGTGTACACCTGCGTTTCCTGTAGCTGGAACACACTGACCTTGAAGGTGGAGATCTGACTGGCTGAGCAGGGAACCACACAGAGAGGTCAGTGTAACGTTGCTTTCTTAGTCTTTTGTTCTTTTGCTGGTATTTTTGAGTTTTCATGTGACATGCAACCTGTGGTCCTATGTGATGACTCTGAAACCCTGGAGCTGCCTGACCCTGTCCTCTGCTACACTGTACTTGTTATTAGGGACACTAGCACTCTCATTTGACATGCTGCTCTGATCATATACAACACACACTCACACACGTGCCTTTTTTGGTCATTGTTTGGTTAACAGCTGATCAGTTGACTGTATCTTACCATAATGCTATTTCAGGGGTCTGAGCAACGCTGCAATTCCACGCCATCTCCAGTGTGTGAGAGGGTTTGCAGTGAGCGACGTGGCCAACATCTCTGAACTGACATCTGAGAGTTTCTTTTCCTGGGAACAAAGTAGATTAATTAAAAGGAGTAGATGAGAAATTGTGGAGAAAAAAGGACATCTTTGGAAATCCTGCTGGAGATGAGGAGATGTTTAGATAAGGAGATGAGGAGATGAGGAGATGTTTAGATGAGGAGATGAGGAGATGTTTAGATGAGGAGATGAGGAGATGTTTAGATGAGTCCTGTGAGAGGTTCTGTCTCTGCTTCTATTCATCGTGTGTCACGAGTGGAGCATTAAAAGCGCAGCATCTGTTGATTCAGCAGCTTTGATGAAAGCCATGAGCCATTGCACGTCTCCACTGGTAGATGGAGGAAATAAAAACTGCATCTTCATACAGTAACTGAGTGATCACGGTCACTGAAATGCCTTTTAGAGCTAATTCAATCAGTTTCTCTACAACTGGTTGGTCTGTTCTGTTTGTGCTGTTTGTCCATTTGGACTGTTCCATTTGGACTGTTCTGTTTGTGCTGTTCCGTTTGGACTGTTGAATTTGCTGTATTGCTGTTGTATAGTTGCTGAGGTAAACATGTTGTGGAGGTGAGTTGAGGGACTGTGTTGTGCACGTGCGTTGAGGGGGCGTGTTGTGGGGGCGTGTTGAGGAAGCGTGTTTTGGGGGCGTGTCGAGGAGGCGTGTCTTATCTATGTCCTTCTAGTGAGACATCAAACAAAGCATCATTGACTACTTGCTATAAGACAATATTACCTGTGTTTACCCAGAGCGCGCACCATCCTCAGCTGTGCTGCCTCCTGCCCCGTCACAGCTGGTCTGGGCTGTGTTAGCAGACACAGAGAGGGTGACCAGGTTAATGCCTGGTATGGGTGGCATTTCCTGTGTGCTGCCATCACTCGCAGTGCCAGGGAGGCAGTGGCAGCTAGGGACAGGAAGTGCTGGCATTGGCAGCCCCCACACCACCACACTAGGCCCAAAGGCAGGGGGTAGGTTTGTGTCAGTTACGAGACATTGATGTGTCCTGCTGGGGTCTGCTGGGAGTCTCCCCTGAGTGTCCGTGACCAGCAGATAGCAGGTTCACTGGTGAACTGGAGCTCGGGCCTCATGGCCTGCAAGTTCTGATGTAGATGAAGGTTTCCGAGTTCTTGCTGAGCTGGGGTTTATTTTGCAATATCTGATGCTTTGGATCTGCAGCCTAAACTGCCATCAAATATAAGATAAAATGCTGTGACTTTAAGCTTTGCTTCTAGTTCTATATTTACACTGTGAGCTGCAGAGTTCTGAGGACTGAAATCCAGCAAGTCCAGCACCAAGCTCATCCAGATGAGCCCTCGATCTCCACCCAGACACTACCAGTCTCTCTCCCCACCCTCTTTCTCAGTCTCTCATACACCATCACATGCTTAGGCTTTCTTTCTGCTGTTCTCTCTCTCTCTCTCTCTCTCTCTCTCTCTCTCTCTCTCTCTCTCTATCATTTGGAGAGAACAGTTTCAGATTAGTTATTGGTTGCTCTCACTTCAGTGTAAGAAATGTAAGTTTTGGCATGATGCTTATTAGTTAGGGGCTCTGATACAGACTGAATAAACTGCCTTTCTTCTGTTTCTGTAGCTAAAGGCCGTGTAAAATCAAAAAGTCCTTGCGTCTGTTTGTTTACAAAAGCTTGAGAGTGATCCATTATCCATTTCCACACAGTGCCTCAAGTGGGGGATCAAAAGAAAATTGCTACTCTTCATCCTTGAAAGTTTGGTGTGCTGATTTTTCTTGGACCAAAACACCCCAGCCACAGTGCTGCCCCATCACACTAGTGCCCCTGCATTCAGCTGACCTCCATCTTGACCTTGAGAGGTTATAAAAGGCTGATGGCTTATCCACCCTCTCCCAGTTTGGCTTTTTTGTGCACACAAATGAATGGACTTGTGTTTTATGGCATTATAATGTCCAGAATTATAGAGAACTCAGGCTCCTAGGGTCCAAACCCTGACCCTGACCCTGACCCTAACCCTAAATCTAACATACCCCTAACCCTAACCCTGATCCTAACCCTAATCCTGACCCTAACCCTAATCCTAAACCCTGTCCCTAACCCTAACTCTAAAACTACCCTAACCTTAACTCTAATCCTAATACTAACCCTAACCCTAACCCTAACCCTAATTCTGACCCTAATATTAATCCTAACCCTGACCCTAAACCTAACCCTCTTCTAAGAGAATAAGGTCAAAAGGCCAGGGGACCCAGAGCTTTTCAGCAATAGCCCCTCCCACAGTGGGCAGAGGAAAATCCTTAGATCATAGCATCTGATCACATGGGGTGGGTGGGGTGTGTGTGTGTGTGTGTGTGTGTGTGTGTGTGTGTGTGTGTGTGTGTGGCTGTGAGAGACTTTAATGCTCAGAGCATATGACCATAGGGGAACAGGAAGAGATGGATGAGATAGGGAAACAGGAGAGTGAGACAGGGAAACTGAAGAGTGAGACAGGGAAATGGAAATTTTGGCATGTGATGTTTTGGGATCAGTGGTCCTTCACCACTCTGCTCAGATGGGAATATGGCTCTGCTTTGCCTGCTACACCACCCGCTGCTCTGCCCGTGGGTGTGCTGGGTAATTATCCATCATGAGTGCTCCAACAGAACATCATCAGTCTGTGTGTAATAAAAACACCAGTCCTGAAACAGCTGGAGTTGGTTGTGTAGTTGTGTGTTACAAACCTAATTCTGAATGTGTCTAAACGTGTTTGGGAAAAGGAGTACTCGAGTTTTCTCTTGTGTCTGTTTGCATGTGACCGTTTGTACGTGGTTGGTGGTGGTCTGCTGTAGTCTCTCACCCCCTGCCTCACTCCCTCGTCTCACCCAGTCTACTGTAGTCTCTCACCCCGTCTCACTCCCCCATCTCACCCCATCTATTGTAGTCTCTCACCCCTGTCTCACTCCCCTCTCTCACCCCTGTCTACTGTAGTCTCTCACCCCTGTCTCACTCCCCCATCTCACTCCACTATCTCACTCCTCCCCTGTCTGCTGTAGTCTCACTCCCCTGTCTCACTCCCACCTGTCTGCTGTGGTCTTACTGCCCTTAGGCTGTGATGAAATATTGATCAGATGCTCCTCCCAAAATATCTTCTGGCCTTTTCTGTCAAAGCTGATAAAGAATTCATTCCCTCTTTGAAATGCCATTTTAAAACAGACATTTTTACTTCCTTTTAAAGACGCATTCTAGAGTGTAAGCAGATATGAAGGGACACCCAAGAACAACTCACTGGTTCTCTGCATTTAACTGGAAATGATTCTTTTACAGTAATAAAACAGAGACACTGACAATCTGGAGCACTGAGTCTTACAGGAGAAGACAAACACCTGGAGGGTTGGAGGTTGGGGGTTTGGAGGCCTCTCTTTCTCTCTCTCTCTCTCTCTCTCTCTCTCTCTCTCTCTCTCTTTCTCTCTCTCTCTCTCTCTCGCGCTCTCTCACTCCCTCTGTCTCTCACTCTTTCTCTCTCACTCTCACTCTCCCACTCTTCATCACTCCCTCTTTCTCTCCCTCTCTCTCCCTCTCTCTCTCTCTAGCTCACACATTCCTCCTTTTACTTGGTGCTGATCGTTTATTCATTGCTTGGCTAATGAAGGCTCTGATGGACTGTAGCTCTGAGTGCTGGATGTGCAGAGGTGCATTTCCTGCTTAGCTGCTAGGAGGCAGTGGTGAGTACTCATGCCCCCTGCTGGCCTGCCAGCTTTCTTTCATGTCCATATCTTAGCTTTAAGATCTTCAGAGAGGCCGGTCCCTCCCAACCTCCTTACTGTGTAGGTTTGTCCCCATAAATACCCTCAGGTGGATGTTATGTGTGTACTGTGTGTGTGTGTTTGTGGGAAGGTACATTGGATGTTTGCTTATGGGTTCACCATGCACTGTAAATAATCTGAGATGCTCTAAAATGAAGTGAGAGGGATTGGGATTGGGATTAGGACTGGGATTGGGATTGGTATTAGGACTAGGATTGGGATTGGGATTAGGCCTGGGCTCAGCGTTTTGGCCCTGAGTGAATGGATGCAGATTATTCCTCCATAACCCCTCAGCTGCTGGGAGATGAGAGTGAATGAGAACTCTCGCAGTGACGGGGACACATTACTCTGGGTTAGGGTTAGGGTTAGGGTTAGGGTAGGGTTAGGGTTAGGGTTAGGGTTAGGGTTAGGGTTAGGTTAGGGTTAGGGTTAGGGTTAGGGTTAGGTTAGGGTTAGGGTTAGGGTAGGGTTAGGGAATTGATCTGTGCTGGAGACTTAGGGTTAGGGCTAGGGTTAGGTTAGGGTTAGGGTTAGGGTTTGGGTTAGGGTTAGGGTTAGGGTTAGGTTAGGTTTAGGGTTAGGGTAGGGTTAGGGAATTGATCTGTGCTGGAGACTTAGGGTTAGGATTAGGTTAGGGTTAGGGTTAGGTTAGGGTTTGGGTTAGGGTTAGGGTTAGGGTTAGGTTAGGGTTAGGGTTAGGGTTAGGGTTGGGGTTAGGGTTGGGGTTAGGGGTTAGGGTTAGGGTTAGGGTTAGGGTTAAGGGTTAGGGTTAGGGTTAGGGTAGGGTTAGGGTTAGGGTTAGGGTTAGAGTTAGGGTTGGGGTTAGGGTTAGGGTTAGGGTTAGGGTTGGGGAATTGATCTGTGCTGGAGGTTAGGGACCAGTCCAGAGACTAGTCTTTGGGGTCAAAACAAATTGGGGAATCTCCTAAGATTTAGGAATCTTCAAAGTTTTAAAAGTAATTATTAAAAAATGTAAAACTGTTTAATTTGACAGAACGAAAGTTAAACATGTCATGTGCTGCTCACCCTGAGTGCTTTGTAGTTTACCAGATTCAGAGTGATGGGAACATGAGTGTCGAGAGATTCTGTGTAACAGTCTGTGAGGTGAAGTGTCATCTAATTTAAACCCATCACACACACGCAGATTTAACAACTTCTGTCCTTAACAACCATCTGAAATTAGAGTCTGTTTGCCTTACCCAGGAAACTCAGGTCAACACCTGTGGAACGTGAAAACACCTGCACATTCTGACTGACACTGCAAGATACAGTACTTATGTGTTCACTCCACCAATGTTTTGCTTAGGATAAACAAGGAACAGAAACCCCCCCCCCCCCACACACACACACGTGCACATATACTCTATCACTAGTTGAAATGATGAACTAAATATAAATATGTCCACGTCTCCAGTACCAAAGAGAGAAACACTGGAAGAAGAGAAAGCGTTGTGGGTTAGACCTCCCAGCGAGACCCCACACTAATGCTAATATCCTACTTAAGCATGCGGATCCACCCGCTTTTGCAGATAAATACTTATTTCACTGTCATAGGTGTGCAAGCAAGAGATAACAAGCCATAATAATGATGGGATATCAAAGTAACAATTATTTTACTAAGATATTAAATAAGTGTTAAAGCATGAATGGAGGTGAATGTTATTGCAGATCAGCCCTGCGGCTTTAACTCTGGAGTCTCCTACGCTAACCTCCGCCTGCGGGCACTGCATCTGAGGAGATCCGCAGCCTAAATTCTTTAAGGAAAATATCAATTCCTCTTCACCTACCTGATCTTGCTTATTTATGTTGGATCCACAAGTACGATATGCATATACTATATTATAAACAGCTTCTAGATTGGCATGTCGCAGTTATTGTTATGTTACTGGCTAAAAGTAAGAAAAAGTCAAAGCAACTCTAAAAACAGGTACCTGCAGAGACTGAAATGCTCCAGATGTGTCTAACGTGTGTAGAGACCCAAACACAGTGTGGCACTCATACTAAATTCAGACTGAATGCAGCAGCTCTGCATTTGTGAATGATGAGAGTCAGGACTGTCTTCCAGTATGACACTGGGTGTATCCTGTGTGCCAGTGTATCACTGGGTGTGTCCCGTGTTCCAGTGTGTCACTGGGTGTATCCTGTATTCCAGTGTGTCACTGGGCATGTCCCATGTTCCAGTGTGTCACTGGGTGTGTCCCATGTTCCAGTGTGTCCCATGTTCCAGTGTATCGCTGGGTGTGTCCCATGTTCCAGTGTGTCACTGGGTGTGTCCCGTGTTCCAGTGTGTCACTGGGTGTGTCCTGTGTTCCAGTGTGTCACTGGGTGTATCCCATATTCCAGTGTGTCACTGGGTATGTCCCATGTTCCAGTGTGTCACTGGGTGTGTCCCGTGTTCCAGTGTGTCCCATGTTCCAGTGTATCGCTGGGTGTGTCCCATGTTCCAGTGTGTCACTGAGTGTGTCCCGTGTTCCAGTGTGTCACTGGGTGTGTCCCGTGTTCCAGTGTGTCACTGGGTGTGTCCCGTGTTCCAGTGTGTCACTGGGTGTGTCCCATGTTCCAGTGTATCACTGGGTATGTCCCGTGTTCCAGTGTGTCACTGGGTGTGTCCCGTGTTTCAGTGTGTCACTGGGTGTGTCCCATGTTCTAGTGTGTCACTGGGTGTGTCCCGTGTTCCAGTGTGTCACAGAGTGTATCTTGTCCTCTACTCTCTGGGCTAAAGAGGGTACCGCAGGGTTTAACGCTGTCTAACAGGTGTCCTGACCTGGTCTCCTAGTTTATGGGTGAGGAGGTGGCCAGGTGTCCCTGCAACACCAAGCTCCACATCTGCCCAGCTGCTGCAGAATGTTTTCTAATGTCTTTGGACACACTGAGATTGAGGGAAGTGATTGCACTACATGCTGCATGATCTTTATCTACTGATGAAGCTCTCAGGCAGACATCTAACACTGTCCTCTGGTTTGCTGCTTGAAGTTTTCTTTCTCTTAAGTTCTGTTGGTGTATGAATAGGGTTCTGTAGGTGTTTGAGTAGGGTTCTGTAGGTGTTTATGTAGGGCTCTGTAGGTGTTTGAGTAGGCTTTTGTGCTGGGCTCCTGCAGTGCTGGTTTAGTCCCAAGGGATGTGGTTTTTCTTTCTTTCTTTTTTTCTCATGCCAGTCATGTTTTAAGTAAAAGTGTTAAATTATTAGAACGCAATTGTCCTTAATTAAGGTTTAACAGTTGGTATGAGTGAAGAACATCAACAGTGAACACTCTGTACTCTTCTGTGCTGGGATCTCCCACTTTAATGTAGAATTGTCTTGGAAACTCTGATCATACAGCACTAGAACTGTTTCCTTAATAAGTACAAATCTGAGCCACTGGGATGTTTTAGATTGGTAATTGGGCTCTGAATTAAATGACTAGTTTTTAATTTCTTTATCATGTGTCATTTTTAAAAAGACACTAACATTAAAAGTGAAAGTGTCCCCAATGGTCTGAGTAATTATGGAAAGCAGTTAAGTGTGATTGGCCAATCCTGGGACGATTTGTACAATGAGCCAAATCAGTTTGGTGTTATCTTTTTGTGACCTCTGTCAGCGAGGCTGGAAGTTTTTGACTTCGTCATGTGTCTTTGAGTCAGGATTAAACGTGGAGCAGGTGCATGGAGATGCACTGGGACCAGTCTGCCCTACTGGTTTGAGCATTATAACCTCTGTTGAAAAAGGGGTGTAGGGCATTTAAATCAGAGTGCAACTGACCTGATCATGCTCCACTGTGTCTCTGAGGGGTTACCAAGGGCAGGATGTAGTGGGCTCACTGTCTGTGACTCTGTGATCTCTGGCTGTGACTCTGTGCTGTGACTTTGTGCTCTCTGGCTGTGACTCTAT
>NC_137512.1:26002500-26017500 GCF_041902795.1 Electrophorus electricus | reverse complement strand
TTGGAGTAAACACACTGTGTGTCACATAAACTCCCTATTGCATGTAGTAAACACCCTGTTGTGTAATGTAAACACACTGTTGTGTAATGTAAATGCACTGTTGTGTAATGTAAACACACTGTTGTGTAATGTAAACGCACTGTTGTGTAATGTAAACGCACTGTTGTTTGGAGTAAACACGTTGTGTAGTGTAAACACTGTTGTTTGGAGTAAACACACTGTGTGTTACATAAACTCCCTATTGCGTGTAGTAAACACCCTGTTGTGTAGAGTAAACACCCTGTTGTGTAATGTAAACACACTGTTGTACATATTTAGGAGATATTAACGCTATTGGAGTCAGAGAAGTGGGTATGGAGGAGGATCTATATACCCTTTTCAGAGGGTGTTGGAGAGTGTCACTGAGCCGTCGGCACAGTTCACAGGCATCACTAGCTTCTGCCATTTGAAAAAAAAAACTATTAGACTGTGTTAATATTCAAACAAAGGCTGCGTTTCCATGGATACAGGTCCTTGGCACTACCTCTGTCCACTATGGCACACAATGGCTGGAGCTGGTGGGTAAATCACACAGCTTTCGACATGAGAACAGGTGACACGGGATCAGTTACGCTATCCAGGCTACTGTGGTCTCTCCCGCCTGTGGTCCTTAAAAGGAACATGTGAGTCCAGCATCACAGATCATTCACATTATGTTGGATTTTTTTACAATGAAATCTAGGGAGGTTATATGATGTGACACCCAAAAAGATAAAGGAATTGATTATAAAATATGAACTTATTAAATGACGACCAGCACAGGGGCAGGATGCAGACGTCAGTGCAACACTGCACGCTGTGTTTAACCTTATCAGTGTCCTGCAACACTGCACACTGTTCAACCTCATCAGTGTCCTGCAACACTGCACACTGTTTAACCTAGTCAGTGTCCTGCAACACTGCACGCTGTGTTTAACCTCATCAGTGTCCTGCAGCACTGCACGCTGTGTTTAACCTCATCAGTGTTCTGCAACACTGCATGCTGTGTTTAACCTTGCCAGTGTCCTGCAACACTGCACATTGTGTTTAACCTGTCCAGTGTCCTGCAACACTGCACATTGTTTTACCTAATCAGTGTCCTGCAACACTGCACACTGTGTTTATCCTCATCAGTGTCCTGCAGCACTGCACACTGTTTAACCTCATCAGTGTCCTACAACACCACACACTGTTTAACCTAATCAGTGTCCTGCAACACTGCACGCTGTGTTTAACCTCGCAGTGTCCTGCAACACTGCACACTGTTTAACCTCATCAGTGTCCTGCAACACTGCACGCTGTGTTTAACCTCATCAGTGTCCTGCAACACTGCATGCTGTGTTTAACCTTGCCAGTGTCCTGCAACACCACACACTGTTTAACCTAATCAGTGTCCTGCAACACTGCACGCTGTGTTTAACCTCACAGTGTCCTGCAACACTGCATGCTGTGTTTAACCTTGCCAGTGTCCTGCAACACTGCACACTGTGTTTATCCTCATCAGTGTCCCACAACATTGCATGCTGTTTAACCTCATCAGTGTCCTGCAACACTACATGTTGTTTAACCTCATCAGTGTCCTGAAACACTGCACATTGTGTTTATCCTCATCAGTGTCCTGCAACACTACATGTTGTTTAACCTCATCAGTGTCCTGCAACACTGCACACTGTGTTTAACCTCATCAGTGTCCTGCAACACTGCACACTGTTTAATCTCATCAGTGTCCTGCAACACTGCATGCTGTTTAACCATGTCATTGTCCTGCAACACTGCATGCTGTGTTTAACCTCATCAGTGTCCATCAGCATTCCTGTAGACAAGTTTGATAAAGTCAACATGAGTGGTGGGATTAAATATTCTAAAAGAAAGAACATGAAGTGTTTCATGTTATGTTTCTGACTTTGTACCAGGTGTGTCTGGATTTGTTTCTTTAGTAATATCTGATATGGACATTTTGGGGTCATAGGTTTGCATGTGCAGTAGCAGGTCACCTGACCTGTCAGAGATTTGACTAACCACACTGTGACACACCCCCATGTTCCAGCTGGTGCAGGGATCTTGGTTTGATGATCAGCGAGGACAGGAATCACACAGCGGACTGAAGCCTTGTCAGCACGCCGCCGCTCCCGTGCTGAGATGAAGCAGACTGCTAATATTCCCAGTTCTCCCACTGCAGAAACTATGGACTAAAGCTCAGTGCTTTCTGTTGCTGTGATATTTGTGCTCATCCATGTGGACTAAGAAGCACATCAGCCAGGAAATAAGTCATCAGTACCCAGTTCCGGTGCCAAAGTGCAGTTTTAGAAATCTGCCTCCCTGCAGAGATGGATGTTCTGTGCAGTGTGCAGTAATCCTGGTTCCTCACCTGGTCTGTGCAGTGTGCAGAACTTGCACATTTCTGAAACAGATGGATTTCTTCTGTTGTGATAGTGTCCAATCAGCGGAGCTACAGGATCGGTTTCTCTGTTGTGGAATATCCCGCCAGCCTCACTATTCGGAAACACATCCTGGCCTCCGAACTGGAAATACGAGCATCCTGCTGGTATCAGCTGGCCAGACATTCAAACCTTTTAAAAAATAAAACCATGTGGCTTTGAAATTGTATGTTTACTGGATATAATCTGTAAATCATATGCGCCATAATTGTTTGACGAGCTTCTTTTGGATTTTCACAAAGAAAGCAAATCCACATCTGTTGTCTGCTTCACTCTGACCTCAGGAAAGTCAGAATTGATCCCAAACCAAATTTTCCTCTTTAGACGAAGATGATTTATTTTATTAGCAAGAATTTGAGACACGACCGTAGTTCTGGTAATGTGGGATGTAGAGGTGTCATTAATGAGACGCTCAACACCTGTCATCTGATGTTCCGTTAGATTGAACCATCCGTTTGTTTAAATCCTGAAACAACACAGCGCTGTAAGCAGGAAAGGAACAGAATATTCCACACAGCTATCAAACATGACATCCGCAGAAAATATTCCAGCAGGAGTTTGGCTGAAGTTGGAAGTTATCTGGGCATGAGCAGTGATCACATTAAACAGTTGTGTATAGTGTATTTGCACATTGCGTATTGTGAATTCAAATTTGCATGTGTGTGTGCAGAGATACAGTGACAGAGATGCAGTGACACAGGGTAGGATGGACGTGTGTGTGTGTATCCAGTGAAACAGTGTAGGATGGACAGTGTTTGCACAGTGATACAGTGTAGGATGTACAGTGTCTGCGCTGTGATACAGTATAGAATGGACGTTTGTGTGTGCAGTGACATAGTGTAGAATGGACAGTGTCTGTGCAGTGACACAGTGTAGAATGGACAGTGTCTATGCAGTGACACAGTGTAGGATGGACAGTGTCTGTGCAGTGACACAGTGTAGGATGGATAGTGTCTGTGCAGTGACACAGTGTAGGATGGACAGTGTCTGTGCAGTGTAGGATGGACAGTGCCTGTGCAGTGACACAGTGTAGGATGGACAGTGTCTGTGCAGTGACACAGTGTAGGATGGACAGTGTCTGTGCAGTGACACAGTGTAGGATGGACAGTGCCTGGGGGACAGTTTGTCCCCCAGCCTGTGAGTGACTGCTGCAGGAGAGAGTACAGTGCTGAGGATCCAGAGCTGCAGGGGTTTCGGGAGCTGCTCCTCTACTGAAGTGCTGGGCAACATTATACACATGCGTGCAGAGTTCAAGAATCGGTTTTGATTCAAGTGCTGCCACAATATTCACAGACTGTACATTAGCATTACTGCCACAGAATTGATGATGTCTTTTGCCCAGTAAATAATTTCCATTGTTGTGGTTTTCCACAAAAATGGCAGCCTGTCCTGAATTTGAATGTGTGAGTCTCCGCATAAATGCATTACGAAGGGTGACAAGGTCACAAGGGAAGTCGCGAGCCTTTTAATGCTGTTGTCTGGGTTCCGTGGGGAACAATGAGCACTCTCTGTTTGTGGAGGTGAGATCATAGGTCATACGAGTATGTCAGCTCTGATCCAGAAAGGATGCTCCAATTCTCAGAACCAGGAGCGATAGAGTCGCAGTGCTCATTAATGAAAATAAAGCTTCTGGATTTGGTCTGGTCTGCAGACCCTGGAACAAAAAGGGGAACCTGAAGTGTGGACTCTGTTAGTGGAGGTCATGGCTGTATCCAGGCTGCAGGACCAGAGAGCACAGTGAGCAGAGCAGGCCGTAGCCCACAGTCCTCTGCTAGATGCTCTAAAGACACTGCGATGCTCCAGTCTGACCAATTACAAGACGCTTAGCTACTGTGCTGCCCAATCAAGGGCTCCCTCAATTAGTGCACTGGCCAATCAGCCACTGGGGAACAGGCTCAGTATGCCTGCTGAACCCTGATTAGTCCGAGATTCCCTCCTGCCTTTGATCCGTCCCAGTGTGTTGGGTTATTGATTCTGTCAATACAGCCAGGAGGAGACAGAATAAGAGGGCCAGATGCTCAGCTGCTCCGTCATGTCATCCCTTAACTTGTCATCACCAGGACGGTCCTGGAAGGTCCTGCTGATGTACGAGGTCAGCGTAATGCTCTGGGTTTGCTCATGAACTTCCAGCTTAACCTCTGTGCAGAGAACATCTGAAGGTTGATGTTTCGACAGTCAGTGACTGTGCAATGAATCTCTGGGAATATTATTTCTACAAATATGTTGTGTTTTCAAAAATAATGACAAATAGTTTGCAGACACACACACACACACTCTAGTAAGGAGGATGTGACTCACACCTCCAACCGCTCTGCATCGTTCACACACACAGAACGCGTTGGATCAGGGAGGCACTCCAGCTCCTACTGTGTGTGTGTTCAGCATACCACAGACATCGTCTCGCTGGTGCCAGAACGGGTCCTGTCATCACGTCCACCAAATGTTCACTTGAAGACTCTATTCTGCGTAGGCTGTGAGGGAACTTTAGGACGCATCTCTGAGTGCCTCTGAAATGCAGACATTTAAGTCTGTTGGAGGAGGAGGAGAACATTTTTATACCAGAGATGAGCCTTGTTAAATTCCTGTGGTTAATTATAAATATTTGCAAGCAGTGTTCCAGAAACCTGGTGGCCGTGACAGATGGAAGTCTGACTGCAAGTCCGCAGGCATCACGGACGCGTCTGTGGCATTGTGGGAATGATGGAGTCAATGGAGTCATGAGGACGCCACCGTGGAAAATCCCCAGGAGTTTCAGATCGTCTCGTGCCAAGCGCTGGAGAGGCGAGGAATTCCCTCTTCTGAGACGCTGCACAGGAGGTCCGTCTGCGGGGCTGCCAGGGAATGTCAGGGTGGTGAGGAGGCAGGATCACATGATTGCCACATGGAACGCTTTATCATGAGGGATAACTGAACTTGATTGTTTGTATTGTGTTGTGTTGTGGGTAGTTTAAGTAGGTAATGAATCTGGGATCTGGAGGAAAGCCTTTTGGCTCCTGTTCTCATACTCGGCCTCATAGTTATATGTCATATCAGGGGCTGTGGTGTCTCAGTGGTGAAGGTACTGGACTAGTAATAAGAAGGTTGCCAGTTCCAGTCCCACCACTGCCAGGTTGCCACTGTCAGTCCCCTGAGCAAGACCCTTAACCCTCAATTACTTAAGATGTGTTCAGTCATGATTGTTTGGATAAGAGTGTCAGATAAATGCTGTAATTGTATGTGATGTGCGCTGACTATGATGTGCTGTATGTGATGTATGCTCACTGTGACGTGTACTGACTATGACATGTGATGTGTGCTGACTGTGATGTGCTGTATGTGATGTATGCTCACTGTGACGTGTACTGACTATGACAGGTGATGTGTGCTGACTGTGATGTGCTGTATGTGATGTATGCTCACTGTGATGTGTACCGACTATGACATGTGATGTGTGCTGACTGTGATGTGCTGTATGTGATGTATGCTCACTGGGACGTGTACTGACTATGACAGGTGATGTGTGCTGACTGTGATGTGCTGTATGTGATGTATGCTCACTGTGATGTGTACTGACTATGACATGTGATGTGTGCTGACTGTGATGTGATGTATGCTCACTGTGACGTGTACTGACTATGACATGTGATGTGTGCTGACTGTGATGTGCTGTATGTGATGTATGCTCACTGTGATGTGTACTGACTATGACATGTGATGTGTGCTGACTGTGATGTGATGTATGCTCACTGTGACGTGTACTGACTATGACATGTGATGTGTGCTGACTGTGATGTGCTGTATGTGATGTATGCTCACTGGGACGTGTACTGACTATGACAGGTGATGTGTGCTGACTGTGATGTGCTGTATGTGATGTATGCTCACTGTGACGTGTACTGACTATGACATGTGATGTGTGCTGACTGTGATGTGCTGTATGTGATGTATGCTCACTGGGACGTGTACTGACTATGACAGGTGATGTGTGCTGACTGTGATGTGCTGTATGTGATGTATGCTCACTGTGATGTGTACTGACTATGACATGTGATGTGTGCTGACTGTGATGTGATGTATGCTCACTGTGACGTGTACTGACTATGACATGTGATGTGTGCTGACTG
The DNA here is from genome assembly GCF_041902795.1 of Electrophorus electricus. Lineage (NCBI taxonomy): Eukaryota > Metazoa > Chordata > Actinopteri > Gymnotiformes > Gymnotidae > Electrophorus > Electrophorus electricus. Next base: position 26,010,941 of record NC_137512.1, on the reverse strand, counting down.
TGATGTGCTGTATGTGATGTATGCTCACTGTGATGTGTACTGACTATGACATGTGATGTGTGCTGACTGTGATGTGATGTATGCTCACTGTGACGTGTACTGACTATGACATGTGATGTGTGCTGACTGTGATGTGCTGTATGTGATGTATGCTCACTGGGACGTGTACTGACTATGACAGGTGATGTGTGCTGACTGTGATGTGCTGTATGTGATGTATGCTCACTGTGACGTGTACTGACTATGACATGTGATGTGTGCTGACTGTGATGTGCTGTATGTGATGTATGCTCACTGGGACGTGTACTGACTATGACAGGTGATGTGTGCTGACTGTGATGTGCTGTATGTGATGTATGCTCACTGTGATGTGTACTGACTATGACATGTGATGTGTGCTGACTGTGATGTGCTGTATGTGATGTATGCTCACTGTGACGTGTACCGACTATGACATGTGATGTGTGCTGACTGTGATGTGTGTTGTATGTAATGTGCACTGACTGTGATAATAAGGGCTGGTGTCCACGTTTCTCCTGTTGGTCTGTCAGTCTGCCCACACAGCCGCTGAGCCACACACTCCCGGCCTCTGCACTCCTACGCCAGGACGCACCGCTTTCCTGCAACATTTAAGGGTCTTATGGTTCATCTGGCTTCTGTTCACAATAGTATTTCCTGGTCTGCAAAGCTGAGTGTTTATTCCACTCAAACACACCTGATGTTGAGAGCTGATCATTAACACTTGGCAAGTTACCATCAGGACTGGAAGCTCTGATTTAATGAGATTAAGCACCAATCAGCAGAGATAACACACAGCACAACACAGCATAACACAGCACAGCACCACACAACACAGCACAATGCAACACAACACAGCAAAGCAGAACACAACACAGCACAACACAACACATGGCACAGCACCACACAGGACAGTACAACACAAGACAACACAACACAGCATAACACAAAACACAGCACAACACAGCATAGCACAATGCAACACAACACACAGCACAACACAGCACAACACAACACACAGCACAGCACAACGCAGCACAGCACAACACAGCACAACACACAACATAGCACAACACAACACAGCACAACACACAACACAACACAGCATAGCACAACAGCACAACACAACACACAGCACAGCACCACACAACGCAGCACAACACAACACAACATAACACACAGCACAACACAACACAGCAAAGCACAACACAACACTCAGCACAACACACAACATAACACAGCACAGCACAGCACAACACACAGCACAACACAACACACAGCACAGCACAACGCACAGCACAACACAAGACAGTACAGCACAGCACAACAAAATACACAGAACAACACAACACAGCGCAGCACAACACAACACAGCACAACACACAGTACAACACAGCACAACACACAACACAGCATAGCACAACACAGCACAGCACAACACAACACACAGCACAGCACAGCACAGCACAACACAGCACAGCACAGCACAGCACAACACAACACAGCAAAGCACAACACAACACTCAGCACAACACACAACATAGCACAGCACAACACAGCACAGCACAGCACACAGCACAACACAACACACAGCACAGCACAACGCACAGCACAACACAGCACAGCACAACAAAACACACAGAACAACACAACACACAGCACAGCACAGCACCACACAACACAATGCAACACAACACAGCAAAGCAGAACACAACACTCAGCACAACACACAATACAACACACAGCACAGCACAACATATGGCACAGCACAGCACAGCACAACACAACACAACACAACACAGCACATATCAGTAGAGGTTTATCTATCTAGCGAGCCTGTTGTGCCAAACACAACCCCAGACACTAAACTTGATGTGTGGTGATAAAAAGGCCTGTAATCACACATTAGTTTGTTTGTTGAGAATGACAAAAACCCTGATAGACACATTTTGCTTTTGTGTAGTTTAGCGTGTCAATAAACATTTAAGTGGTGCCTTCAGACATGTTAGATAAATCTTGCGGTTTCTCGTGGTTTCTCCCAGTTTCTCCTCACTCTTTTGGCTTGATAAACCCTATTTGGATGGTGCTTGCTCAAATCTATCCATCGTTATTTTTGTTTTCTGTGGTACATGAGAAATTTGGTCTGGCAGCCAATTTGGTCTTAATTGTTCTTCTGGCCCTTGGTCCTTCCTGAAGACAGATCACCCCTTCATCTCCAGCCTGCACTTCAGCCAAAGAATGCTAATGTAGCCACATTAGGAAAAACCAGCAGGGATCCGTTAGCATGATGTCCTTAGCATAACACTCACTTGCTCCCACTGGATGGCAAAGTTAGCAGACCTGAGGAAAGCGTTTTTAAAATAAATCAACTGAGCAGTGCTGAAGGAACAGAGTGCTGCTATATCTGTTTAATATTACTCAGTAATTAGCCATTTAATTGCTATTTTCTAGGTGATTCCCATGCGTCCATCTGAAGGTAATTGTACTGGTATAGTTTTGGGAGCCCTAATCAAGGTGGTGTTTAAATTATCCACATCATTTTCAGGTTTACGGGGGAATTTCTTTCAGTCAAGCACCTAATTTTATTGTGTAGCAGAGCAAATTTGTGAAGCAGCACAATCTGAATCTTCCAGCGGCTCTCCAGTTCAGAGCATCTCTGAGTGTGTTTAGACGTTGTGAACGCTTTTGTGGTGAGCTTAGCATTCGAGACCTGATGAACCTCAGCTTCCTCAAGGCTGAATTATGAAACATCGTAGATATAAAACAACGTACAGATATAAAATATCATAGTGATAAAAACATGGTAGAGAACACCTGGTGATGTTTCCAGGTTTTCCGTAATGAAAGATCTGGTGATGTTGCCTGGTCTTCCATAATGAAACATCTGGTGATGTTGCCTGGTCGTCTATAATGAAACATTTGGTGATGTTGCCTGGTCGTCCATAATGAAACATCTGGTGATGTTGCCTGGTCGTCCATAATGAAACATCTGGTAATGTTGCCTGGTCATCCATAATGAAACATCTGGTGATGTTGCCTGGTCTTCCATAATGAAACATCTGGTGATGTTGCCAGGTCGTCCATAATGAAACATCTGGTGATGTTGCCTGGTTGTCCATAATGAAACATCTGGTGATGTTGCCAGGTCGTCCATAATGAAACATCTGGTGATGTTGCCAGGTCGTCCATAATGAAACATCTGGTGATGTTGCCAGGTCGTGCATAATGGCTTTAGCAGAGCCAAAATGCAAAACTGTCTTTTAGTTTAACTGGCAAAGTTTATGTTGATGCTACTTCAGGAAAACAGGAAAAAGGCAAGATTGTGTTTTCAGTCTATTTATTATCATGCCACACCAATGAAGCATGTCTAGTTACCAAAATATGTGTCCTGCATGTGTCCTGCATGTGTCCTGCATGGCCAAAGCAGAGCTCTGAACACTTGAGCAGTTTTTCGCATCATCTCCGGGTCTGGAGTGAGCCCTGCTGATGAGGGTCAGCTGAAGGTCAGGGGTCAGAGAGGGTAAGGAGAGAGAGAGGAACGACTGAGGACTGCTACTGGCTTGATATTCAATAATGAATATTACTCAATAATGAATATTACTCAATAATTAATATTACTCAATAATGAATATTACTCAATAATGAATATTTCTTAATATTACTTAAATGTTTTAAGGTGTTGTTTGCTTGTGGTTTCTAAACTACATTAAAGAATTGAAAGAAATCAGTTATAATGGATGGTAAATGTAAAAATTACTGACAGAGTCATTTCGCTGTAAAGGAGTGATATGGACAGGAGAGTGATTCTGCTGTAAAGGAGTGTTTGCATGATTCAGAGTGTTTGAGGAATAGGCATTGGCTCAAGAATTCATGTTGTGATTCCCACCCTCTCAAACCCTGACAATATTCCCACCCTCTCAAACCCTGACAATATTCCCACCTCTTACATATACAGTGAAGACACCTGGTAATTTGCCTCAACCTGCAGTGATTAGGCTGGTGTGTATCTGTCATACACTGTTGCTCGCACCTTTCATCTAAAATTGCAGTTCTTGGCTGCATTTTAGTTTTTGTTAATGTCACAGTGTCTCCATCATTCATGTAGTTGCATTAATGTCCAGGCGACTGGGAAGTTTCCTGTTCCTTCATTTGCAGGTTCTCTGATGTGTTTTTCTTTTGTTCTGCAGACACATTGAGAATTGGTCGGGTCTGCAGGCACTTCGGGACGTGGACATGGAGCTGTACACTGGACTCCAGAAGCTGTGAGTAGCAGAAGCACTCGCTGCCGTAACATCACTAATCCCTGGCTAAGCCTGGACTCACACATCATGACAAACGTGGGGTGCCCTGAGGACCCGTGGAGTCTGTGGAGCTGGCCGTGGGGCAGATGTATGGCTCAGCGCTAGGGGCTCTCTGTCCTGAGGACCCGTGGAGTCTGTAGAGCTGGCCGTGGGGCAGATGTATGGCTCAGCACTAGGGGCTCTCTGCCCTGAGGACCCGTGGAGTCTGTGGAGCTGGCCGTGGGGCAGATGTATGGCTCTCTAGGGGCTCTCTGTCCTGAGGACCCGTGGAGTCTGTGGAGCTGGCCGTGGGGCAGATGTATGGCTCAGCGCTAGGGGCTCTCTGCCCTGAGGACCCGTGGAGTCTGTGGAGCTGGCCATGGGGCAGATGTATGGCTCTCTAGGGGCTCTCTGTCCTGAGGACCCGTGGAGTCTGTGGAGCTGGCCGTGGGGCAGATGTATGGCTCAGCGCTAGGGGCTCTCTGCCCTGAGGACCCGTGGAGTCTGTGGAGCTGGCCGTGGGGCAGATGTATGGCTCTCTAGGGGCTCTCTGTCCTGAGGACCCGTGGAGTCTGTGGAGCTGGCCGTGGGGCAGATGTATGGCTCAGCGCTAGGGGCTCTCTGCCCTGAGGACCCGTGGAGTCTGTGGAGCTGGCAGTGGGGCAGATGTATGGCTCTCTAGGGGCTCTCTGTCCTGAGGACCCGTGGAGTCTGTGGAGCTGGCCGTGGGGCAGATGTATGGCTCAGCGCTAGGGGCTCTCTGTCCTGAGGACCCGTGGAGTCTGTGGAGCTGGCCGTGGGGCAGATGTATGGCTCAGCGCTAGGGGCTCTCTGTCCTGAGGACCCGTGGAGTCTGTGGAGCTGGCCGTGGGGCAGATGTATGGCTCAGCGCTAGGGGCTCTCTGTCCTGAGGACCCGTGGAGTCTGTGGAGCTGGCCGTGGGGCAGATGTATGGCTCAGCGCTAGGGGCTCTCTGGGCTCTCTGGGCTCTCTGGGCTCTCTGTCCTGCTGCTTCACTCTCGAATCGCTCAACTCGAGTAATACACTCCTAATTCCTTTCAAGCAGCGTGCAAACAAAAGAACCTCCCCAAGGCCTGTTTTGCACTGATCAAATAACACCATCAGAGCAGCCAGGAAACGTAATTCCAGCCCCCGCAACCTTCCGTCTGTCCTGGCATCCTTCTCCGAGCCGGCTGTAGGAATGCTGTTCTCTCTGTTCCAAAATTGTTTGCGGCTCCCTCTGGAATCTCGTCCCTACCTCGTCACTAACACGTAGCTAGCACAGCCGTAAACACACACGCACGCTGTCTGCAGTGTAGAGCAGTGTTAGCCTGTTTTCTGAGGCACTACAGGCTACAATTCTCATTGCTCCTGCACTTTTTAGAAAGTCTGCACATACGTCTAGCAGAAACTCTCGGGGATTGAGAGGGATCTAAAAAGAAAAGAGGTAAAGAAGATCAGCGTGTCTTCACTTGGAGGTTTCAGAACTGCAGCTCTGCTCTTTACATTCATGTCACGATGAGCGCAGAAGTAAACGATGATGAAGCTCACGGGACCGATCTTGCCTGTGGCCTGTACGACTCGGGTCTGAGTGATCTGCGTCACGCTGATCAATGCCTCGCTCCACAGTAATGAAAGAAGCAGCAAGTCCTCTGTGCAAATAAACATCTCACAGATGTCAATGATAAAAATGTATTCAATATACATAATTGATTCCAGATGAATAGCCATGGGGGGCAGAGCCATGCGCCCTGGAAGCCTGTCCCAGCTGCGGCGAGGCGGGCTGAAAGAGGAGATTAGATGATTCCTTTCCCCCTCTTTCACTTCTCTGCCCCAGCCATTCAGCAGTTGCCCTTAACCGTCTGGGCAATTATCAGCACGCTCAGGCTGTGTTGCTGTCAAAGCGAGTTAAACACTGAAGCCCAGGCAGAGCAGTTCCCCTGAACCGGTCCTGTCATTTCACTTAAATAAGACTTTAAATCGGTGTGTAATCAGCACTCGCTCCACTGGGACCCGCTTTCTCAGGTGGGCAGGCACACACTCAGTTTCCATGGACACTGTAGGACGTTGGGCTTTTCAGGGATTTACATTTTCGCTGAGCTCCACCCCCGGTTCCATGCCTGTGCTGTTGAGTTTGCGCACGAGGTCTTCAGGAAATGTCACCACAGCTGGTTCAACAAGCACCGATGTTTCTGTTCTCACTCTCATGTGTTTCAGAACCCTGGTGAACTGCAGTCTGCGGGGAATCCAGCCACGAGCCTTCGCACAGAACCCACACCTGCGTTACATGTGAGTGCTTGACAGGAAGTCCCACTCGTTCCTCAGACATCCTTCCCAAACATAGCACGTTTCCTCCAGCACTGCTGATGCCCAGGAAACCTGCAGCGTCCGAACCTTCCTTCCTTATCTAATGGTTGCTTGTGTTTGAACATGGAGGCAGCAGATCTCTTTAAATAGGGCATGTTTACCAGATGGGGAATGGTGCCCACCGTGTTATTAGCTTGTCACTGTCTTTCTACCCACGGAGGTATCAGAACTGCTTGTACCAGCCCCTGGCCAGGACATGTCAGTGCGTAATTGACAATCATCAAGTCTGTGTGGCACCAATCCAAAGATTTTCTCTAGTAAAAGCACTTTCTTAACTTTACAAATAATTACAAATAATCATAAAGACAGAGAGAGAGAGAGAGAGAGAGAGAGAGAGAGAGAGAGAGAGAGAGCGAGAGAGAGACAAAGAGATCTACAACAATTGAACAAATACTGAGAGCCAGCGTGTGCTCCAGATATCTCGGGCTGTAGTGCAGCACATCCCACAGGTGTGTCTTGTGTCAGTCCTATGTGCTTTTCTGTCAGTCCCACTGCTATGTTTCTACCTGTCCAGGTGAAGGGAGCACTCAGGATCAAAGCTAATGTTAGCATGTCTGGCAGTTTGCACTGAGCCAGCTGTCTACATTCAGACTGCAGTACAAACCATCAGCACCTCAAAATGATCTCCAGCACGCCTGCAGCTCTTTGTCCTGGATGCCTGTGAAGGTCTGTACTGAGAAAAGAACGTATCTTTGAGGAGGAGCTGTATGAGACACTCGGGACACGCTGAAATAAGAGACGGAGAGAGAGAGAGACAGACAGAGAGAGAGAGAGACAGAGAGAGAGAGACAGAGAGAGAGAGACAGAGAGAGACAAAGAGACAGACAGAGAGAGACAGACAGAAAGACAGAGAGACAGACAGAGAGAGAGAGACAGAGACAGAGAGAGAGAGACAGAGACAGAGAGAGAGAAAGACAGACAGAGAGAGACAGACAGAGAGAGAGAGACAGAGAGAAATGGACAGAGAGAGACAGAGAGAGAGAGAGAGAGAGACAGAGACAGAGAGAGAGAGACAGAGAGAGAGAGACAGAGACAGAGAGAGAGAAAGACAGACAGAGAGAGACAGACAGAGAGAAATGGACAGAGAGAGACAGAGAGAGAGAGAGGGGGACAGAGACAGAGAGAGACAGAGACAGAGAGAGAGAGACAGAAAGAAATGGACAGAGAGAGACAGACAGAGAGAGAGACAGAGAGAAATGGACAGAGAGAGACAGAGAGAGAGAGAGAGACAGAGAGAGAGAGACAGAGAGAAATGGACAGAGAGAGACAGAGAGAGAGAGAGACAGAGAGAGAGAGACAGACAGAGAGAGAGACAGAGAGAAATGGACAGAGAGAGACAGACAGAGAGAGAGAGACAGAGAGAGAGAGAGAGAGACAGACAGAGAGAGAGAGACAGAGAGAAATGGACAGAGAGAGACAGAGAGAGAGAGACAGAGAGAGAGAGACAGACAGAGAGAGAGAGACAGAGAGAGAGACAGAGAGAGAGACAGAGAGAGACAGACAGAGAGAGATGAAATGGTGGCGTGTGACAGGCCTGTTATTTGCCTATTTCCTGCTGCTCTGCACTGGAACGTGTGATGAGTGTCACTGAGTCACCTCCCCACAGTCTGCCCCAGTTTGAGCTGTCCGTCACAGCCTGGAAACGCACTCTCTGTTTCCTTTCACCTGATGTGTGTGTGTTTGTGTGTGTGTGCGCGTGCGCACACCTTATGTGTACTGCATTACTGCATCTGTCATCATGTATGGCTACATCAAACTAAACAAGCTGACGTGAAG
>NC_137512.1:25985000-25995000 GCF_041902795.1 Electrophorus electricus | reverse complement strand
GGTACTGAATGTAAATGTGTTTGATCCCTGAGATCTGGATCCTTTCTGGAATATCATGACATTAATCTGTCAGTACTGCTACAGCAGGTCCAGGTCTGTCAGTACTGCTCCAGCAGGTCCAGGATCCATGTCTGTCAGTACTGCTCCAACAGCTCCAGGGTCCAGGTCTGTCAGTACTAGCCCAGCAGGTCCAGGCTCCAGGTCTGTTAGTTCTGCTCCAGCAGGTCCATGTTCTGCTGTAGCTCCTGTGCGGTGGTGGACAGCAGAACCAGCAGAGCAGGAGTTTATTCTCTGAGTCATGCAGACTGAGACCAGGAGATGGAGAATCTTCTAGTATTTTTGCCAGTTCATTAATATTGATGTTAAAAGTGTGGGTCTTAGACTGCAGCTTTGTGTGTAGGCAGTGGTAGCTCAGTGGTTAAGCTACTGGCTTAGTAATCAGATGGTTGCTTGTTCAAGCCCCACCATGGCCAAGTTGCCACTGTTGAGCCCCTGAGCAAGACCCTTAACCCTCAATGTTGTTTGTGTCATAGTTGTAAGTTGCTTTGGATAAAAGTGTCAGGAAATGTTAGTTTATGGCCATTTTTTATTCCACACTTGTTTCTCGTGTATTTTGTCTTAATGACGTCATATGTTTTACCGCCTACAACACTTTCTATAATTTTGTAAAATAAACTTCTATCTGGTGCCAGATAGAATCAAAAGCCCATTTAAAGTCTATAAAGCATGAAAATATTTAGCCTTTATTTTGGACAACATATTTATCAATTAGGGTGTATAGGGTGTAAATATGGTCAGTGGTGCAGTAATTTGGTAAAAATCCAATTTGATGTCTACTCAGGACATTGCACTTGGTAAAGAAGTTCAGAAACACTACACATGAACCTCCCCAGATTCCTGCTCACACAGACGCCTCTTTGGTTCAGTACTCTGTCAGGCCACCTGCTGTCTTTGATTTTAGTTTGTTAATTTTCTCCATAAGTTCCTGCTCAGTAGTTGAGAAGTCTAACGTGTTTTGATAGTCTTTAATGGACAATTCTGCTTCCTCCAGTGTTTTGTTTATATGATTCTGTTGAAGATTTTCATTTGACTTTCTGGAAGAGAGTTTGGAAATGGTTTGTCCAGATGTCCCCATTTTGTATTGCCAGTTCTTCATCTCTTTTTTAAGGTTATTCCAGTTGTCCCAAAATTGGTTTGTTTGATCGACTACTTAGTGTCTTAATCAAATTAATTCTCATCTTTTTTAAGTTTGGATTTTGATGCATCTTTAAGGTTTTTTTTAGTTTAAGGTTTTTTTTTTGTTTTTGTTTTTACTGCAGTACATAGCAGTACAGCACAGCAATACAGCACCACACAACAGTGGAGTACAGCACGACAGCACAGCAATACAGCGCAACACCACAGCACAACACAGCAGTAGAGTACAGCACGACAGCACAGCACAACACAGCAGTAGAGTACAGCCCTCACCCCCTGGCAGACACACCCAGGTCCTTCAAAGGCAAGCAAAGTGCGTCTGAAGCTGTAAGGGGTGAACCCAGTTGACATTTATTTATGATGTTTATTTGGGTGTGTCTGCTTGAGTCGGGAGGAGAGGACAGGCATGTGGTCGGTCTGGCGACACTGCTGGCTAGAAGGCAGGATGCTGAGTTCTCTCAGCAACACAACCAGCCCTCTGCTGATGAGCTGCACGTTTTACTCAGACCTGCAACACAGAGTGGAAGCTGAGGTTGCCGTGGCGACAGCTCAACCCATTGGTGGGTGTTGGGGGGTGGGGAGCTGCCTTTAGCTTGTTTCACCCTGACTCCCACAGTACAAGCTGCTGTGTGTGTGTGTGTGTGTGTGTGTGTGTGTGTGTGTGTGTACTGCACTGCGGGGGCTGAGATGTTCAGTGTGAGACTGTAGGATGATTTGACAAGTCTCTGACCACTTCTGTATATGTGTGTGAGCGTGTGTGTGTGTTTGTATGCACACATAAGTGGATGTGCAGTGTGTTTTGCAGTCAGTCCTGCACTGAGAGCAGTCAGGCACACCTCATTTGTTCATTTTCTTTGTCTCTTATTCTTAGGAACTCTTGAGTTCTATCCAACTTATTATGTAACCTGAGTTGGGCACAAAACTCCAAGAGTGATGTGTGAGAGCTGTTTGCAACTTCCAAAATGAGTATCTCCTAACACCCCAGTCATTTGGGAATCTGTCCTGTTTTGTAAGTGTCCCATCATACACTCTCTTTAAATTACAATGGGTTTTTTCTTGATGTAGTTGATTTACCCAATATATCTGTCTTTTTCTTCAGGCCCCAGTAGAATACTGCTGTGATGGTTTAGGTGCAGATGGTTTCGGCAAATTAAAGTTAAAACAGTAATATAAACATGTAATACTATCTCAGAGTGCTGTTATTGATCTAATACTATCTCAGAGCTGTTACTGATCTAATACTATCTCAGAGCTCAGAGCTCTGTTACTGATCTAATACTATCTCAGAGTACTGTTACTGATCTATTACTATCTCAGAGCTCTGTTACTGTTCTAATACTATCTCAGAGCTGTTACTGATCTAATACTACCCCAAAGCTGTTACTGATCTAATACTATCTCAGAATACTGTTACTGATCTTATACTATCTCAGAGCTCTGTTACTGATCTAATACTATCTCAGAGTATTTTTACTGATCTAATACTCTCAGAACAGACTATTACAGGTGAACAGACTGTTAGACTCTTACAGAAGAACCGACTGTTTTACTGTGGTCCCATATTAGCCTTATAGCATGAAATATTTAAATATACAACTAGAATAACATTTTTACACTCACCTACATTTTAGCAGCAGTTGAGATTTACATTCTAAAATACCTTAAACAATGAACCAGAGTTCATACTAACCCAGCCATGCAAGTACAGCTCACCATCAGTACAGTTTGCTGTATAATAGCCTTGATGTCACTACTGCCATCACAGATGTTGCTCTGTAATACATAAAAATAAATCATATAGACATCTCAGTGACATGTAGACAAAATCCAAAACTGTGTTTGAACATGTCTGGGTTTGTCACATGGTGTATGAAGACATCCTGCCACTTGCTTTCAACATTTACTTTGATCTTTGACCCCTTGACCCTCAAGTGAGTATGTGTCAGGAAACCTTGCCACATTGCTAAAGGTTGTTTAGTGGACTCTTAACTTCATACATCTGATACGCTCAGCATGGGAGATCTAGGAGATTGACCTTCCTGGCAGCAGTAACACAAAGGTCATTATACACCAAACGACCTCTGTACTGGTGGTGAGCTGTACTTGCATGGCTGGGTTTAAGGTATTTTAGAACAATGTAAATCACGACAGACTGGCTGGCCTATATAGTGTCAGAGAAGTGTGAGTGTTCCAGTCGTCTCACAGAGTTTGTTATTGCTCCCTTCTGCTCTGAGCTTTTGTGCAAATATCAGTGAAATGCAGCGATTAGTCTGGTCTTAGCGCTCATCTGTCAGTCTCTGTGCAACTCTATGATCCTGGAAGGCCTCTGGCCTTGCTCCTGGGTGATGCTATGATACAGCATAAGAATGCATATGTGGAAACATGTATAGTGGGTTTTTTGAGGTTTTTTAAAAATTATTTGATTTGTACTTTAAGAGGAGCAAAAGAGGTCTTTTCTCCGTCTCCACATCCAGCCAGTGCTGGGAGGCTCTGTGGCATTGCGCCGTGAGGAGATGTCCTTGCAGAAGATAAAAGCTCTCTGTGACTCAGAGAACAAGCCGTCAGCATGAGAGGGTGAGCTAATTGGCTCCTTTGTCAGAGATGTGTCAGAGGAAGGTGTTTTTTTGACAGGCAAGGATTCTGACAGGGCCCCCCACAAACACACGTGGTGGTAGGGGGTGTATCTGAGGTAAGGGTATCTGAAGATAGATCAGAGGTGGTGTGCCTTCAGTCCAGTCTCCCTTATTTCAGGTCTTTGTCCAGACGGAAGCGGCTGGGTCCTGCTGCTAGTGTCCTTGCACATCATTTAGGAATCTGTGACCAAACTCCTCACCAGAATGTTTGATGGTTTGGATCTGCTGTTTTATTTCTGACTGCCTTGCTGCCTGTGGAAAATGATCCAGTAGGCAATTCCCATTCTTCCCATCATTCCTAAAATGTCCCATTCTCATCTGGTGCGTTTTTCTTCCAGCATGGATGGAAACACAGCAGGCTGATACAATGATTAGTGTAGTCAGTCAAGCAATTAGCACTAGCAGTGGGAGGCCGAGATCTTCCTCTCTTAAAACCTGTCAATCATCCTCACACCAGAGATGCTCCACGAAGAACTTCCTAAACCGCACTGCTGAGTCTGTCACTCAGACTTGCCCTGCGTTAAACCAACTACTGTAAAGTGAATGAGGCCTGCAAACTAGCTAATGGGTCTCACTGAACACAGCAAAGAAGCAGAGAAATGCCAACTCACTGTCAGGTGGAGATGATAGTGTTCATGTGCTAGTGTGTGTGTGTGTGTGTCTGTGTGTCTGTGTGTGTTTTTCTCCTGTCCATCAGTCCATATGTTTTGTTTATAGGGCAGTTAAATATTCCCTTTGTCACTCCCTGTCTCCTCAGTAACTCATGTGGTCATTTGCTAAACGGACTCTGACACACTTAAATATTAAAGAAAAATATTGTTGGCTGAATGAACTCTGCCTGTCCAAACTCTGATAGGACATGGTTCTGCCTGTTTAATGATGCTCCCTACAAATCAATCTGATCCATGTCATGTGTTGTGATGTTTCTCTCAACTGGATGCATATTCTTTGCTGATAAACCTTTTCAGACATGCCTTGGCTTCTTGGAGCCATAACACAGAGCAGTTGTTCTCCAGCGTCTGGGTGGACCTTGCTTGCGTCTCCTGGAGGCGTCACGCCATGGTAGCTGTCGTGTGCTTGTTTCACGCAGGACTTCGCTGTGCTGTGCTGTGCTGTACTGTGCTGTGCTGTGCTGTGCTGTACTGTGCTGTGCTGTGCTGTGCTGTGCTGTGCTGTGCTGTACTGTGCTGTGCTGTGCTGTGCTGTACTGTGCTGTGCTGTGCTGTGCTGTATTGTGCTGTGCTGTACTGTGCTGTGCTGTGCTGTACTGTGCTGTACTGTGCTGTGCTGTACTGTGCTGTACTGTGCTGTGTTGGTATGAGGGGGAAGCCGGCACAGCTGGAGCCGACAGCTCGCTCCCGCCAGATTGGCACAGCCTTCACAGTCACTGCTTCATTAGAGCAGCATGCTGCCATGGCCATAGAGACGATCCGGGCTGCCCCGGGTTTTGACGACAGACTCAGTTTGTCTGTTGTGTCATGTACGTTTTTCTGCACTATGATTAATTCTAATGCAGGAACTATCGAATTAAAACCTTCAGGAAGCTGAAGAAATGGCTCCTGCACTTTCCGCAAGGAACAGCCCACAACACTCCGAGCTTGGCACCAGGAGGGAATTCTGTCTCAGGCTGGGACCTCACCACTGTACTGCAGGGCAGGGCTTCCAGAAGGCAGCGGAGCACATTTGGATGTTTTGGCTCTGGCTCTGAAGACACTGGAAAAAAGGGGGCAACTCTCTGCTTGCTGTTATTTTGGTAGTTTTCTTGCTGTTATTTTGGTGGTTTACTCTGTGTTGGTTTGGTCATTTTCTTGCTGTTATTTTGGTGGTTTACTCTGTCTTGGTTTGGTCGTTTTCTTGCTGTTATTTTGGTGGTTTACTCTGTCTTGGTTTGGTCGTTTTCTCGGTGTTATACTCTTGTTGTTTTGGTGTTTTGAGAGAGCTGATTGGCTCAGGTCTGCATACATTTCTGCTCTGAGCAGAAATGTATGCAGACCTGTTTTTGTTTCAAAGCTGCCAGACCGAGTGAAGCTGGAAGAAACGTCCCTAACAGATCTTTAGAGCAGCGTCCCCATGGATGAGGATGTGGGAGCAGGCCTGGAGAGACTGCTGTCTGCTGGCAGCACTGCTCTGGTCAGGATCTCTAATGATCCAGCATTAGGAGTACTCTCTCCACTGGCTTCTTCAGAGAGCTTCACGAGAGGTTTGGTGGGCAACTCCACTGGCAGGAAATGACTGTCAGACAGATCTTCTCCAACGTGTTCTTTTGGGCTTTGTGTGGGGACTGACAAAGAAAATGAAGATAAGAAAACAGTGCTGGTGTGTGAATGTGTGTCAGAGTGTTTGGATGCCCTGCTGAGATGTAGAACTTGACATTGTGTTGCGATGCTGTGATTCACTGGGAGTGTTGAAAATTTTTCTTTTGTTTAAAAGCTTTAAGAAATATTTTAAGATGAGTTCTAAATCAACAATGTTTTCATGTACAAGATTGTTCATTAATGATGCTCAACACTATACCATACCCAACACTATATCATACCCAACACTATATCATACCCAGCACAATGCCATACCCAACACTATACCATACCCAACACAATACCATACCCAACACTATATCATACCCAACACTATATCATACCAGTACAATACCATACCCAACACTATACCACACCCAACACAATACCATACCCAACACTATATCACACCAAACACTATACCATACCCAACACAATACCATACCCAAAACTATATCTCACCCAACACTACCATACCCAACACAATACCATACCCAAAACTATATCACACCAAACACTATACCATACCCAACAGAATACCATACCCAAAACTATATCACACCCAACACAATACCATACCCAACACTATACCATACCCGGCACTACGTCTGTCCCTATGGTACAAAATGTTTCGGCACATCAAACTCAGCTCACCGTGCCTGTCTGCTATCTCATGGTATTCCCAGATCAGGAAGACAACATGGCATAGCTGCTGTAGCAACAGGAAGAGCATGTTGGAGTGTTGTGCCAAGAGGCTCCACTTTTTCTCCAACTAGCTTTGGAGGTGCCAATAGTGACTCCATTTATAGAAGCTCTTCTGTAGCACAAAGTCCTGTTAGTCAGCAGGGCAGCTTTGAGTCATCAGTGGAAACTACAGCTCATCCAAAGATTCAGCGGCAGACACATAAAGATGTCTCCTCTTTCATCAGATCTACATTTCTGTGCTCCTCCCTGTTTCATCCTGAACCCTGTTGCGCAGGTTCAGACCCTTCCTGCCTGGATGTGGGGGGAATGGGGCTCTCATTACCCGTAGATTCCTAAAATGGTCTGGTTCTCTTTCAGAAATGAAAATGAGAATTTATTTTGGCAAAATTCTAAATATCTATTGCATTACAAAGGTCCAGCCCATCATTAACATATGGAGGGAGTGGCCTGGCCCATCATTAACATACGGAGGGAGTGGCCTGGCCTGTCATTAACATATGGAGGGAGTGGCCTGGCCTCATTAACATTTGTAAGTGTGCGCATGTCTGTCTGTGTGTGTGTATGTGTGTGCGCGTGTGTGTGTTTTAGGTGTGTGTTTAGGTGTGTGAGTTTAATCTTGACATTCTGATAAATTAAGTATGGACAATTCTGTCTCCTCTTCAATCTTCATTAACTCGTGTGATATATGAATCAGAGACACTTGCCCTCTGTGCGTGTGTGTGCACGTATGTATGTGGCGGTGTGTATGTGTGTATGTGTGTGTGTGTGTGTGTGTGTGTGTGTGTGTATGATATGTGAAACAGGGACACTTTCCCTCTGTGCACACGAGTGTGTGTGTGTGTGTGTGTGATATATGAAACAGGGACACTTTCCCTCTGTGCACACGAGTGTGTGTGTGTTTGTGTGTGTGTGTGTATGTGTGATATATGAAACAGGGACACTTTCCCTCTGTGCACATGAGTGTGTGTGTGTGTGTGTGTGTGTGTGTGTGTGTGATATATGAAACAGGGACACTTTCCCATTGTGCACATGAGTGTGTGTGTGTTGTGTGTGTGTGTGTGTGTGTGTGTGTGTGTGTGTGTGTGTGTGTGTGTGTGTGTGTGTGTGTGTGTGTGTGTGATATATGAAACAGGGACACTTTCCCACTGTGCACATGAGTGTGTGTGTGTTTGTGTGTGTGCGATATATGAGGTGGAGACACTTTCACAATGTTCTTTTGGCTCCCTCAACTACTGTTTTAACTGTTTTAAGTCACATTATATTGAAGATTGGGGTGGGGCCAGTGAGGATAAAATCACTTACATCATCATCAACACCATCATCAGCACTAACATCAACACCATCATAAGCACCAACATCAACACCATCACCAACATCAACACTAACATCAACATCATCAATACCACCATCAACACCAACATCAGCACCAAAATCAACACCATTATCAACACCATCATCGGCAACAACACCATCAACATCATCAACACTAACATCAACATCATCAATACCAACATCAACACCAACACCATCATCAGCACCATCATCATCAATAAAAGCACCATCATCACCACTAACATCAACACCAGCTTCCACTTGACCCAGCGCGTCCCTTTAAAAGCCACTCCTGCTGGTGTGGTGCGGAGGTCTGGGGCCATCTCTCCTTCCCTGCCAATGGCATTCAGCCAGTGCTTTGGCCCAACCACATTTACCATTCTAACATGAACATGAACTTGCTATTGTAGACATAAATGGTGTAACAAAAATTCTGGCAAATTCATGTTTCTGCTTTTTAGGGCATAAAAGAAAAAAGTCAATTCTCATTTCTTTCATTTACGATTCAGTGGATCAAAAATACTGGGCCATTTTTGGTTTTTAGGTTTTAAGATTAGAAATGGAAAACCAACTACAAAAGGTACATGGATCATTTTGTTGGTTACTTAATTTTATAATTAGTGTGTCTGTGGTGTGCACTTGTGTGTGTGAGTGTGTGTGTGTGTGTGTGTGTGTGTGTGTGTGTGCATGTGTCTGTGTGTGTGTATGTATGTGTGTGCATGCGTGTGTGTGTGTGCGTGTGTATGTGTGTTCATGCGTGTGTGTGGGTGCGTGTGAGTGTGTGTATGTATGTGTGTGCATGTGTGTGTGTGTTTGTGTGTGTGGGTGCATGTGGATGGGTATGTGTGTGTGTGTGTGGGATATGGTAATAGATGATAGGGTAATAGGGATAGGGTAATAAAAGCTAGGGTAATAGATGATAGGGTAATAGATGATAGGGTAATAGAACATAGGATAATAGATGATAGGGTAGTAGATGATAGGGTAATAGATGATAGGGTAGTAGAGTAATAGATGATAGGGTAATAGGGTAATAGATGATAGGGTAATAGAACATAGGGTAATAGATGATAGGGTAATAGATGATAGGGTAGTAGGGTAATAGATGATAGGGTAATAGGGTAATAGATGATAGGGTAATAGAACATAGGGTAATAGATGATAGGGTAATAGGGTAATAGATGATAGGGTAGTAGAGTAATAGATGATAGGGTAATAGATGATAGGGTAATAGAACATAGGATAATAGATGATAGGGTAGTAGAGTAATAGATGATAGGGTAATAGATGATAGGGTAGTAGATGATAGGGTAGTAGGGTAATAGATGATAGGGTAATAGGGTAATAGATGATAGGGTAATAGAACATAGGGTAATAGATGATAGGGTAATAGATGATAGGGTAGTAGGGTAATAGATGATAGGGTAATAGGGTAATAGATGATAGGGTAATAGAACACAGGGTAATAGATGATAGGGTAATAGATGATAGGTAGTAGGGTAATAGATGATAGGGTAATAGGGTAATAGATGATAGGGTAATAGAACACAGGGTAATAGATGATAGGGTAATAGGGTAATAGATGATAGGGTAGTAGAGTAATAGATGATAGGGTAATAGATGATAGGGTAATAGATGATAGGGTAGTAGGGTAATAGATGATGGGGTAATAGATGATAGGGTAGTAGGGTAATAGATGATAGGGTAATAGATGATAGGGTAGTAGGGTAATAGATGATAGGGTAATAGATGATAGGGTAGTAGGGTAATAGATGATAGGGTAGTAGATGATAGGGTAGTAGGGTAATAGATGATAGGGTAGTAGATGATAGGGTAGTA
>NC_137512.1:25965000-25977500 GCF_041902795.1 Electrophorus electricus | reverse complement strand
TGTTTGCATGTGTGTGTGTGTGTGTGTGTGTGTGTGTGAGTGTGTGTGTGAGTGTGTGTGTGAGTGTGTGTGTGTGTGTGTGTGAGAGCTCATGTGCACTGTAGTGCAGTGTCCTCTGTAGTGCAGTGTCCTCTGAGGGCAGTGTCCACTGTCATGCAGTGTCCTCTGTAGTGCAGTGTCCTCTGTCGTGCAGTGTCCTCTGAGGGCAGTGTCCACTGTAGTGCAGTGTCCTCTGAGGGCAGTGTCCACTGTCATGCAGTGTCCTCTGTAGTGCAGTGTCCTCTGAGGGCAGTGTCCACTGTAGTGCAGTGTCCTCTGAGGGCAGTGTCCACTGTAGTGCAGTGTCCTCTGTAGTGCAGTGTTCCCTGAGGGCAGTGTCCACTGTCGTGCAGTGTCCTCTGTAATGCAGTGTCCACTGTCATGCAGTGTCCACTGTAGTGCAGTGTCCTCCACTTCTGAAGGTTCTACACTACATATAAACTCTTTATATTCTTAATTAAACTTTATAATTTTTTCTGTTATAACTTTTTCTGTTAATTTTTATGCACTTTATATTTTTATTAATCATATGTATTTTAAATGAGGCTTTATCTTTTTAATATTTCACTTAATTTATTTAAATTCACTTTAGTTCATTTATTTCATTTATTCATTTATTATTTAATTTTTAGCAAAGACCTTGCTGAGATGACCATTCTTGGGTTGTTAGACACTTGGATTCTTCTTCTGCACCTTCTGTGAAGCCGTGATGTTGACGATGAGGGAGGAAGAGAATCATTACCGCTCGATCTGAGCAATCTCAGAACAGAATAGCCAACAAGGCTGCAGTAATAGTGTAAAGTACCACAGGAGCGAGGGGGCAGCGTAGAGCAAGCACAGCAGACAGAAGCATGTGGGCTTAAATAACAGAGAACAAGAGTGAACAAACATGGAGCAGGTGTGTGGAATGACTAATGGGGGGTGACGTGTGTGTGTGTGTGTGTGATCGTGTGTGTGTGTGTGTGTGTGTGTGTGTGTGTGTGTGTGTGTGTGTGTGTGCGATCGTGTGTGTGTGTGTGTGTGTGATCGTGTGTGTGTGTGTGTGATCGTGTGTGTGTGTGTGTGTGTGTGTGCGATCGTGTGTGTGTGTGTGTGTGTGATCGTGTGTGTGTGTGTGTGATCGTGTGTGTGTGTGTGTGTGTGTGCGAGCGTGTGTGTGTGTGTGTGTGTGTGCGATCGTGTGAGTGT
Source organism: Electrophorus electricus (assembly GCF_041902795.1). Lineage (NCBI taxonomy): Eukaryota > Metazoa > Chordata > Actinopteri > Gymnotiformes > Gymnotidae > Electrophorus > Electrophorus electricus. Next base: position 25,976,273 of record NC_137512.1, on the reverse strand, counting down.
GTGCAATCCTGTGTGTGTGTGTGTGTGTGTGTGTGTGTAGGTGTGTGTGTGTGTGTGTGTGTGTGTTTGTGTGCGATCGTGTGTTTGTGTGCGATCGTGTGTGTGTGCGATCGTGTGTGTGTGTGTGTGTGTCTCTCCTGTGGCACTTTGAATGTCCATTATGAATGAAATGTGCTACACAAATAAACCTGCTGTGATACTCCGTGCCGCTCCATGCCGCTCCGTGCCACTCCGTGCTCTCCCATAACGAGGTTCCGTAATTCCTCCTGTGTTTTTAATTCATTCTCTCTTCTGTCCATCCAGCTCTGTCTGATGGTCCTTTTTACTGTAACAAGGCAGGAATGACCTTTGCGTGCAGAGCGCAGAAAACACCTCAGCCTGTATGCCAAGGTCACATGTTCACTCTCACTGACTCCGCCCATTCAGTTTTGTTGCCAAACTCATTAACTTGCAGTGCATCATGGGTTAGCATCTGCATGCTCTGACCACTGCTGTTATAGCGTTGCACTGACTGTCCACAGCGTGTCATGTGCTGATTGGGGTAGAATGAACTGCTGCATGCAGGCCTTCATCTCTCAAGTCTGTCCTGTTTAACTGGTCAGACTGGAGTTCGCATGAACCAGTCTCACCATGAAGGGCTTGAGCAGCAGGCTTTGTTAATACGGTATCCAAAGTTTCGCTTGTTCATTGTAGCATAGTAGAGTGTGTTAGTGTGAGTGTGTGTGTAAGCACGGCTCAGCGCTGCCTCTACTGTTCCTGTCTCAGAGCCTGTTCTCTAATTGACTCTTCTCTGACAGTCTGAACGGGTGTCTCCAGTTCTCACACGTCTGTGCTGGTGAGGTTCTGTTGTCTGATTAATGTCACCTGTTTTGTCATCTTTTGTTTTCATTTGATTTCCTGCTTCAGACTGGAGTCGTAAAACAGAACAATAGGTTGACTCTCTCTGTTTACATGAACAGGAAGAACACAGTTCTGTCTAAAACTGTCATATTTCTCCTCTCAGCCAGACATTTGTAAAGCACCTGGAGCCTAAATGAATCTTTGATATTTTTCTTGATGTCCACTTAGTGTTTGTGTGGCTTTAACTGACCCAGAAACAGATATAATTCATTTTTATATGACCATTCCCAAACCTCCCTCTGCAGGCTGAATAGGCGGAGATATGTTAATGAATTATGTGTAGATATAATATGTTAATGAGTTAGAAGAGGTTGAGATATGTTGAGGAATGGGCGGAGATATGTTAATTAATTAGGTGGAGATATATGTTAATGAGTTAGAAGAGGTTGAGCTATGTTACGGAATGGGTGGAGATATGTTAATGAATGGGGTGGAGATATGTTAATTAATTAGGTGTAGATATGCTAATGAATATGTGGTGATATGTTAAAGAGTTTGTTCTCATGACATCAGAGAACTGATTTAAAACAGGCTGTTTTTTACGCTTAGATTCCTGTGGGCATATTACAGGATGTATTTGTTAAAGTGTAGTCACTGTATCCACTGTAGTCACTGTATCCACGGTAGTCACTCTATCCACGGTAGTCACTGTATCCACTGTAGTCACTGTAGCTACCGTAGTCACTGTATCCACCGTAGTCACAGTAGCTACTGTAGTCACCGTATCCACTGTAGTCACTAGCCACCGTAGTCACTGTATCCATGGTAGTCACTGTATCCACTGTATCCACTGTAGTTACTGTAGTCACTGTATCCACCGTAGTAACTGTATCCATGGTAGTCACTGTATCCACTGTAGCCACTGTATCCATGGTAGTCACTGTATCCACTGTAGTTACCGTAGTCACTGTATCCACCATAGTCACAGTAGCTACTGTAGTCACCGTATCCACTGTACTCACTGTAGCCACCGTAGTCACTGTATCCATGGTAGTCACTGTATCCACTGTATCCACTGTAGTTACCGTAGTCACTGTATCCACCATAGTCACAGTAGCTACTGTAGTCACCGTATCCACTGTAGTCACTGTAGCCACCGTAGTCACTGTATCCATGGTAGTCACTGTATCCACTGTAGTCACTGTATCCATGGTAGTCACTGTATCCACTGTAGTCACTGTAGTTACCGTAGTCACTGTATCCACCATAGTCACAGTAGCTACTGTAGTCACCGTATCCACTGTAGTCACTGTAGCCACCGTAGTCAGGTGATAATCTTCCACACTTCCATGTGGTTCAAGATGTCAGGATCAGGGTTACACATACATGTTTGTTGTTTATTGCACTTATCATTGTCTTTTATAGATCTTATATGTGTTTTGTACTTCTAGTCATCAGCAGTGATCTCTGTTTTTCTACAGTATTCTAGTTGACTGGTATCTTGGACTCTAACCTACTAAACTGTACTAGGATGTATTCTATGAGGAAATGACAAAGCACTTTTGTAAGAGCATCTGCTAAATGCCGTAAATGTAAATGTAAACATGATCCTGAGACTTCATTGCCCAGAGTGTGGATATACTGATATACTGAGTATTTTAATGTGGGAAGCAAGAGAACATGAGTGCAACCCCTTGGATATGGTTTTAATAATCTCATTGTTAGTTGAATGACATGGTTTTAATAATCTCAGTATAACAATGTGGTTTTAATAATCTCATTGTTAGTTGAATGACATGGTTTTAATAATCTCGTTATTAGTTTAACAACATGGTTTTAATAATTTCATTATTAGTATAATGACATGGTTTTAATAATCTCAGTATAGCAATGTGGTTTTAATAATCTCATTATTAGTTGAATGACATGATTTTAATAATCCCATTATTAGTTTAACAACGTGGATTTAATAATCTCATTATTAGTTTAACAACATGGATTTAATAATCTCATTATTAGTTGAATGATGAGGTTTTAATAATATCATTATTAGTTTAACAACATGGTTTTAATAATCTCATTATTAATTTAACAATGTGGTTTTAATAATATCAGTATTAGTTTAACAACATGGATTTAATAATCTCATTAGTTGAATGATGTGGTTTTAATAATCTCATTATTACTTGAATGACATGGTTTTAATAATCTCATTAGTTTAACAATGTGCTTTTGTTAATCTTATTAGTTTAAAGACATGGTTTTAATAATCTCATTATTAGTTTAATGATGTGGTTTTAATAATTTCATTATTAGTTGAACGACATGGTTTTAATAATCTCTATTAGTTTAATAACGTGGATTTAAAAATCTCATTATTAGATGAATTATTGGTTTTAATGATTTTATTATTAGTTTAACAATGTGGATTTAATAATATCATTATTAGTTGAATGATGAGGTTTTAATAATCTCATTATTAGTTTAATGATGTGGTTTTGATAATATCATTATTAGTTTAACAATGTGGATTTAATAATCTCATTAGTTAAATGATGTAGATTTAATAATCTCTATCAGTTTAACAATGTGCTTTTAATAATCTCATTATTAGATGAATGAGGTGTTTTTAATAATCTCATTATTAGTTGACTGACGTGGTTTTAATAATCTCATTATTAGTTGACTGACAAAATTTTAATAATTTCATTATTAGTTGAACGACATGGTTTTAATAATCCCATTATTAGTTTAATGATGTGGTTTTAATAATCTCATTATTAGTTGAATGAGGTTGGTTTGTGTGTTTGTCTGTGTGTTTGTGTGACTAGTTTGTGTGTGTGTGTGAGTTTGTGTGTCTGTGTAGCACCTGTGTGCAGGAGGATGTTAGCATGTTAGCATGTGCAGGTGGGTGTTAGCCTGTTAGCTGTTAGCAGAGTTAGCAGAGCAGGTTTGCACTTCACTCCTGTGACACGAAAGAGGAAGGACCGCTCAGGGTGGAGTTGCTATGGAAACAGGCAATCGGTGGTGCTGCTGGGCTACAGTGCTGCGGTATGTCAGATGTGAAGCGGACTTAGACTCACTTAACGCGCACACACACACATTACACACACATTACACACACACACATTACACACACACACACACACACACACACACACACACACACACACACATTACACACACACACACACATTACACACACACACACATACACACTCACACACACACACATTACACACACACACACATTACACACACACACACACACTCACACACACTCACACACACACACTCACACACACACACACACACACACACACTCACACTCACACACACACACACTCACACACACACACACACACACTCAGAGACACACACACACTCACACACACACACACTCTCACTCACACACACACACACTCACACACACACACAGACACACATTCACTCACATACACACACACACACACACACACTCACACACACGCATACACACACACACACTCACACACACACACACACACACACACACACACACACACTTACACACACACACACACACACACACACACACACACACACACACACACACACACACACACACGCACACTCACACACAGACACCTGTGGACATGGATAGACACACACAGACACACATACTCCATACACTCATGCCTATGCACATACACACACACACAACCACACACACATGCCCATGTGTGATACATTCACCCACTCACAATTTCCACTCCCAACAATTCAGTTTTATTTCATCATTAATCAAAAACATACAAAGATTTTGTTCACTCACTGTTCATGAATATATGATGTAAAACTGTGGGTTGTAATTTCACGGCAGTTCTGGGACATTAACGCCATTAACGCTGCGTATTACTGATTCTGAAGGGTGCATGTGCATGTACCTCCATGTATTAATGTGGTGGGCAGAATTAGATGAACCTGTGACAAAGTGGGTGTAGCCGAGCAGCAAGGGGTGTGGCATTTAAACACAGCTGGTGTTTCAGGGGGCGTGGTGTTAATTATTTAAATTAGTAATAATAATTAGATACATCTCAATTACGTAAATATTCAATATAGTCCAAATTGTTCCTTTCAGTCTTTGAAACCTTCTCCTGTGAGTCTGGGATGTGCCCCGTGCCCTGTGTGCTGGTCACATCCCAACTGGGCACTGATGCACTCACTGCCCCTACAGCTGGACTCACCCTAAATCTTCTTCTTGTTTGGCAGTCTAACATATCTCAGTAAACAAGATTATTAGTTCCAGCCAAGAACAGTTAACTTATTGTACACTGCAGAAATGTGACGTGTTTTGTTCCTGAGGGTTCATTCAGGCTTCACTGGGTGAAGTACCTTGAGAAAACCCAGCAGCACTTCAGGGAACAGAGGTGAGTGTAGAGGTGGCACTGCAGAGTCCAGCAGGGAGTTGTCTGAGGTGCTGAGTACAGCTCTGTGCTGTCCGTGGTTCTGAAACGCACAGCTCTGTGCTGTCCGTGGTGCTGAGTACAGCTCTGTGTTGTCTGTGGTGCTGAAACGCACAGCTCTGTGTTGTCCGTGATGTTGAAACGCACAGCTCTGCGCTGTCTGTGGTGCTGAGTACAGCTCTGTGTTGTCTGTGGCGCTGTGCACACTTACTAAGGCTGCGTGTTGGGTCTGTCTACATCAGCTCTGCCAAGCACTGCCCAGTGGTTGGAAAACTACCACTCATAGTGATCAGCACAGTGCACAGGTAGCTTCAACACCTTCAGGCATTGATCAGAACAAATCTGAAACTACACTGTCAGTGAGAGCTGTGTGGGTCTGTTACTTGAGAGAAGCTCTTTTTAGTGTGTTGCTCTAACCAGTGTTATTACTGGGGTGGGGGGTTGGGGGGTCTGTGTGCATGTGTGACTGTGTGTTTCTGTACAGAGCTGAGCTAACAGATGAGCAGGTCCCAAACTATTTGTTTTAAATATCTCTCCAGTGTGGCGGCGTTTTATGAGTATTGTGGTCTCTGGAAAGCTCCCTCCTGTCCTCTGATTGCTGCTTCCCTGCGGCTGGAGCTAACGCGTTTGTCCCTCTGGGTGTGCCGTCTGACAGCAGCTTGCTGGGCACAGGCTGGTTCTGTCTCTTCCACTGAATCAAATCTGCAGGCTTTTAGGACCCCAAGTCTCCTCCGTATATTTAATTTGCTGCCTTGAAAATGACCGACTCTGTACTTATTGGGCGGTCGAAGCATGGCGCTCCCTGCAGTCGCATACGGCCACGTAAAGCAGCAGCCTGCTGCCGCTGTGTTGATGTCCCCTGTGTTTACCTTACCGACTTGTCACAAAACAGTTGTGTTAAATTCATCTCCCTCTCTCTCTCTCTCTCTCTCTCTCTCTCTCTCTCTCTCTCTCTCCCTCTCTTTCCCTCTCTATCTCCCCTCTCTCTCTCTCCTCTCTTCCTCTCTCTCTCCCTCTCTCTCTCCCTCTCTCTCCCTCTCTCTCTCTTTCTCTCTCTGTCTCTCTCTCTCTCCCTCTCTTTCCCTCTCTATCTCCCCTCTCTCTCTCTCCTCTCTTCCTCTCTCTCTCTCCCTCTCTCTCTCTCTCTCCCTCCCTCTCTCTCTCTCTCTCTCTCTCTCTCTCTCTCTCTCTCTCTCTCTCTCCCTCTCTCTCTTTCTCAGAAACTTGTCCAGGAATCCTCTGAGCACTCTCTCCTGGCAACTCTTCCAGAATCTCCAGCTTATCGATTTGTAAGTGCACCTTTCTCTGTTTCTCACATTTATGGTTTGTTTTAGGTTTCTAAATTGATTTTTCTTTGTAATATTGTACCATTGTGCTGTTACATCACACTCAGATTGTGATGTGTTGTCATATCCCTTCCAGCTTGGAGGTATTTAATAATTTAGCACCTACACAACAGATGAACGCTTGGCCACTTGCTGTTGTCAGTTCCTTACACTAGAAAAATACTGTCAAGTCTATGTGGTCAGAGCAAATGCTTGTGATGGTGTCACAGTGTTTATAACAGACCTATGAGCTCCAGGAATTAGTGATGATGTCACAGTGTTTATAACAGACCTATGAGCACTAGGAATTAGTGGTGATGTCACAGTGTTTATAACAGACCTACGAGCTCCAGGAATTAGTGATGATGTCACAGTGTTTATAACAGACCTATGAGCTCCAGGAATTAGTGGTGATGTCACAGTGTTTATAACAGACCTACGAGCTCCAGGAGTTAGTGGTGATGTCACAGTGTTTATAACAGACCTACGAGCTCCAGGAATTAGTGGTGATGTCACAGTGTTTATAACAGACCTATGAGTTCCAGGAATTAGTGGTGATGTCACAGTGTTTATAACACACCTATGAGCTCCAGGAATTAGTGGTGATGTCACAGTGTTTATAACAGACCTACAAGCTCAAGGAATCAGTGGTGATGTCACAGTGTTTATAACAGACCTACAAACTCCAGGAATTAGTGGTGATGTCACAGTGTTTATGACAGACCTACGAGCTCCAGGAATTAGACTGATGATGTCACAGTGTTTATGATGGAGACGGACATGTTTATGAACTCAGACTCAGTGCAATGATACATAGAGTTCTGTCCAACCAACCAACCACATATCTGTAGCATGAACAGGTGTCACCTGCTCTGTGTGTGTGTGTGTGTGTGTGTGTGTGTGTGTGTGTGTGTGTGTGTGTGTGTGTGTGTGTGTGTGTTTTGATATATGAGACCAGTGGTGGTATTTTGAGCTCTGGAAGCAGAACAGCTCCTCAGACGAGCGAGCCTGTCTTCTCTGCCGGGTATCATGTCCTCGGCAGGCTCTCCGAGGAAAGCAGAAATGCAGCTTCCTGCCATATCCTCAGACTGAATCTGTCAAGAACAGAAAACTGGACTCTCAGAGAAAAGCGCAAGCTTGTGTCTTCAGACAGAGAGATGCTTTATCAGGTTGAGTTGACATGAAACACTGATTCTGTGCAAAAGACAAATCAACATAACTGGTCATAGTGATTCCACAGCTCTGACGTCCTTCATATGACTGGCAGCCACTTCAGTCTTGTTCAGCTGACAGTGGTGTGGGGGAGGCGAGAGAATGGGGTTGCCATAGAGAACGCACTCAGTTTACTACTGATTAACTTGAGAATGGAATATTTATCTTCTGTCCTAGAGAAAACAGTCACAAGGTTACACTTTACGCTTAGTCCCTGTGCACTTTATAAGAGCATGTGCACTTTACAGGACGATGTGCACTTTACAAGAGCATGTGCACTTTACAGGACGATGTGCACTTTACAAGAGCATGTGCACTTTACAGGACGATGTGCACTTTACAAGAGCATGTGCACTTTACAGGACCATGTGCACTTTACAAGAACATGTGCACTTTACAGGACCATGTGCACTTTACAAGAGCATGTGCACTTTACAGGACCATGTGCACTTTACAAGAGCATGTGCACTTTACAGGACCATGTGCACTTTACAAGCACATGTGTACTTTACAGGAGCATGTGCACTTTACAAGAGCGTGTGCACTTTACAGGACCAAGTGCACTTTACAAGAGCATGTGCACTTTACAGGACTATGTGCACTTTACAGGACCATGTGCACTTTACAAGACCATGTGCACTTTACAAAAGCATGTGCACTTTGCAGGACCATGTGTACTTTACAAGAGCATGTGTACTTTACAAGAGCGTCTGTACTTTACAGGACCATGTGCACTTTACAAGAGCATGTGCACTTTACAGGACCATGTGCACTTTACAGGACCATGTGCACTTTACAAGAGCATGTGTACTTTACACACTTTTCAACACAGGCTAGGACAACACAGCTATGTACAATCACAACACAGCTACTTACAATGTTGTGCTCACTGTAAAATGACACAATTAAAAAAAAACCTTTTAATGGAAAAGTAAAAGTAATCTTGAAAAGTAATCTAGAGCAATATCTATTCAGTAAGAGAAGTAGCAAACACTTATTTCAAGGCTTGGAAGTGGGTTTGATAAGAGAAAGTGTGAATAGTGCGACATAAGGAGAAACCACTAATGAGAATGTTTAGTCATGAGAGCTCAGACACAAGTTATCAAGAGAACACAAACCAACACATGCCTGCACAAAGATATTTACTGTTATTTTATACAGTCCTCTGCTGCGTAACCATACCATTAATCTCAGTAACTCCACACAAATATTTCTTACCCATCACATTCAGAAACTAAAACAGAAGTTAAAAGCACTTTACCTGATACTCACCTGAGACTTTCCTACGTATTCAGGACATTTCTGTGTCTCACAGTGACAATAAAGTGTGACTCGGAGTGGAAAAAATGTCACCACATCTTTGCAGTTTCGTCACATGTCTAGACACCAAAGACAGCAGTTCCTTTACACAGTACACATGCACGCATTCCAGATGGCTGTTCTGAGACCAGTTACACTGCCTCTAGTGTAATGAATGTGAGTAGCAGTGACTGATGCCAGATCATTATCTGTAAACATATTCACGGGGAAAAGACCTGCAGAGATTGGTCTCTCTTATCCTGGGCTTTGTCCAAACCACACATCTAAAACACACACACACACACACACACGCATGCACACACACACACATGCATGCACACACACACACACACACACACACACACACACACACGCACACACACACACACACACACACACGCACACACATGCACACATACACACACACACACACACGCATGCACACACACACACACACACACACACACGCATGCACACACACACGCATGCACACACACGCATGCAAACACACACACACACGCACACACACACACAAACACACACACACGCACACACACGCACACACACACACACACGCACGCACACACACACACACACACACACGCATGCACACACACACATGCCATAGAGGTAGGCAGAGGCTGGAGGGAAAGAGAGAGAGAGTGATTGAGAGATGGAGAAAGAGATGGAGAGAGAGGGAGAGAGACTGAAAGAGAGAGAGCAGTGAATTCAAACCGTTGTGCTGAATCACAGGCTACAGTCCATCCGTGTTCAGCACAGCACTAGGTCCTGTTCGTTGTGCGTCTCTCTACGTCACCTGAGGTGTGGGAGTGGATTTTCACTGGAATTCTACAGTTATTTTGCTGCTTTTCTTCCAGAGTAACTGCCAGAGGTTCAGTAGTGGAGACAGATTCAGTCCACCGGGCTAATAATTCATTTATTTATTTAAAACATTTGTTTATATTGCATGTACTGAGTACTGAGATGATCATTCTCTCTCTCTCTCTCTCTCTCTCTCTCTCTCTCTCTCTCTCTCTCGCTCTCTCTCTCCTGCTCCATGGTCTTCTGTTTGGAATATCCTCACACATTACTAAGTCCTTGGAGGTATGTCAAGGCATGATGAGGCGTGTCGAGATGTGTTGAGGCATGTAGAGGCGTGATGAGGTGTGTCGAGGCGTGTTGAGGTATAATGAGGTGTGTTCAGGCGTGTTGTGGTGTGTCAAGGCATGTCAAGGCGTAATGAGGTGTGTCAAGGTGTGCTGAGGTGTGTTGAGGCGAGTCTAGCTCTGTCGTGGCCTGTCGAGCCGTAATAAGGTGTGTCAAGGCTTGTTGAGGTGTAATGAGGTGTGTCGAGTTGTAATAAGGTGTGTCAAGGCATGATGAGGAGTGTCTAGGCGTGTCAAGGTGTGATGAGGTGTGTCAAGGTGTGTCGAGGCGTGTTGAGGCCTTCTGTGAATTTTTTATGAAAAACACCACTGAGAGTGTCATGTGACATGCTAATCCCTCAAAACAAGATTTGTTGAGATTACATTTTTTTTGTCTTGGATGTTTCTATAAATATGTGCTCTAATAATTCATATGTGGGTTCTAGCAGCTGTGTGTAACTTGTTGTTCACCTGCACTGACGGCAACGTCACTGTGGATCAGGAGTAACCGCGTTTCTCTCTGTTCCTGCAGTGCAGGGTGGAGTCACCACAACTTCACCTCACTGTGTGGGGCACAGGGCAGGCTCAAGGAAGGTCTGTGTATAGCAAGGCCATGCGATATGACCAAAATATCATTTCCTGATATAGGTCATTTCATATCGGGACAGTGATACATGCCACAATATAGCACATTTTCTGTAAATTCATTAAATGAATAGTTTATGACAAATGACCACATGGAAAGACCTGTTTATTACACGGCACAGGCCTGTGTTGAGGGAGTTTTCAAACTGAGGGATTTTAAATTTAAATTGAAGTTGACTAACTTTCATATGGATTGTGTGCAACTAGCTAAATGTATGTGTGTTCAGGAACATCTCTTCCCGCTCTGCTGCCTCTGCATACACAGTCCTCTGCCTTGTTTCGCTGAATGTCCTGTTGGCCTGTCTGTTCTCAGATTCAGTGTGTCATTCAGCGTCACATCCATGTGTGTAGTAGTCTAAACA
>NC_137512.1:25930000-25960000 GCF_041902795.1 Electrophorus electricus | reverse complement strand
AGATCAGACAGGTAACTGAGTCAGAACGCCACGCGCTTATACGGAAATAAAAACAGACTCCCGTCCTTGTATGGTATAATAGAATCCAGATTGGTGCAGCTTTGTAGGGTAATAGAATCAGGCATAAATGCCTTCGTAAGGTAATAAAGAACAAAGGAGCCTAATATGGCAGTACGGTAGCGTAGCCTGATATGAGCCACAGGTGCAGGAGTGTGAATTCTGCCTGCCAGTCAGAGTCCTGCTGGGGTGGGATGTATGGATCCCTCACCTACAGAGACAGCAATTACCAGCCCAGCTGGAAGTGGGGAGAAACACTGACTGTGTGTGTGCTGCTGTGATACCTGAGGGTGTGTGTAACGCACTCATACCTGAGGGTGTGTGTAATGCACTCATACCTGAGGGTGTGTGTAATGCACTCATACCTGAGGGTGTGTGTAACGCACTGATATCTGAGGGTGTGTGTAACGCACTCATACCTGAGGGTGTGTGTAACGCACTGATATCTGAGGGTGTGTGTAACGCACTCATACCTGAGGGTGTGTGTAATGCACTCATACCTGAGGGTATATGTACAGCACTGATATCTGAGGGTGTGTGTAACGCACTCATACCTGAGGGTGTGTGTAACACACTGATATCCGAGGGTGTGTGTAACGCACTCATACCTGAGGGTGTGTGTAACGCACTGATATCTGAGGGTGTGTGTAACGCACTCATACCTGAGGGTGTGTGTAATGCACTCATACCTGAGGGTATGTGTACAGCACTGATATCTGAGGGTGTGTGTATCGCACTGATACCTGAGGGTGTGTATAATGCACTCATACCTGAGGGTATGTGTAATGCACTCATACCTGAGGGTATGTGTATCGCACTGATATCTGAGGGTGTGTGTAACGCACTCATACCTGAGGGTGTGTATAATGCACTCATACCTGAGGGTATGTGTATCGCACTGATATCTGAGAGTGTGTGAATCGCACTGATATCTGAGGGTGTGTGTATCGCACTGATATCTGAGGGTGTGTGTACAGCACTGATATCTGAGGGTGTGTGTAACACACTGAATATTAACTCTTTCATTTAGCTGGGAGCCAAATCCCCTTTGTAGCATTTGATTTTAATATTAGGGAGTTCAATAAAGAGTGTGTGTGTGTGTGTGTGTGTGTGTGTGTGTGTGTGTGTGTGTGTGTGTGAGTGTGTGTGTGTGTGTGAGTGACTTTTATTGATAATTAGATTCTGATGACTACTGGGAGTTGCATGTGTAATTATGGTATGATTAAACAATGCCTTCTGATGCACACACAGACTAATGATTCAGGCCAACCTGGGGCTGGCAAAATGAAAACTACACACACACAAACACAAACAGGCACACAAACACACACATACAAACACAAACACAAACACACACACACACACACACACACACACACACACACACAAACACAAACTTATCTTCTCTCTTGTGTGTGGTCTTTGTATTCAGGGCACATTCATGTATACACAGTAAAGACATCCTGCATACTGATGATGTCACTGATGATGTCACAACTGGTACTCTATACAGTGGTGAAGATGTTCTACATACTGATGATGTCACAACTGATCATAGACTGATGATGTAGACTGATGGTAGTCTGATGTAGACTGCAGTAGACCTATGTAGACTGATGACAGACTGATATAGACTGATGTAGACTGATGATAGACTGATGGCAGGTGAACCTGAGGTGATCTCACTCACCTGAGGTGCTCTTCACTTGGGATGGCTGAGTTTCCACTCAGTGATGAATCTTGGGACTGTTCACCCAAGCAGTAATTTTGGCCCTGAAAATGATTTAATTGTCCAAATGTACAAATGTGGTGAGAGTGAAAGCAAAGCTTGTTCAGCTCCTCATACTGGCACCTGTGTGCGTCTCCGCTCTGACGTAGACATGTCCTACACCTCCACCTCAAAGATGACACTCAAAGTCTGCACTGAACCTCAGTCCAAATATCCATCGTCCTCACACTTCGTCTCATTGGAGGTCATTGGAGGTCATGTTAATCAGAACAGGCCTGTGAACAGCACTAAACTGTCTGTCCTGTTCCTGTCCTGTTTCTGTGTATGTTCTGTGTGGTTTCTGTGCTGTTTCTCTGTGTGGTTTCTGTGCTGTTTCTCTGTGTGGTTTCTGTGCTGTTTCTCTGTGTGGTTTCTGTCCTGTTTCTCTGCATTTCCTGTGCAGTCTCTGTGCAGTTTCTCTGTGTGTACTGTGTTTTCTGTGCAGCCTCCATGAGTTTTCTCTGTGGTTTCTCTGCATTTTTTGTGTGCAACCTCTGTGCGTTTTCTCTGTGGTTTCTCTGTTGTTTCTGTGTGGGTGCTATAAGACAGACCTGGTGTTCAGAAGGCTGAGATCTCGGGCAGACAGAGAGGGAGGTTTTGTGGGAGTGCATCTGTTCAGGGAACAGGTTGAAAGCATGCACACAGCGCAGGGAGCTCGGGCATGCTGGTTGGCTGAAGGCAGCAGTGCCGTTGTGCACAAGCATCTTTGCCACCTTCCTGTCCAGAGACAGCGAGGGTCAGGGACCCATATGTTCAGCTAATCAGCCATCTTCCCATAAGCCCCAGCTGTACACCCTGGGCGGGCCCCTCTCTGTGCGGGCTTTTCTTCACGTGGTCATGTCCAGTTTCAGACGCCGCATGCGCTCCTCTGTGGGGTGGAACTGCTGGGTGCTGAGTATGGCAACAAAGTATCTGGACTGAGAAGGAGGGAGCCCATATCCACACCCTCCACACGCATGTCCTCACGCATGCAGCATAGATGGAATAGCCCCCCCCCTCTCTCCCTCTCCATCTTTCTCTCTGTGGGGGGAGAACAGTGTGTGGGGGGGGGTGTTCCTATAGGAGACTAGAGGGCGTGGTGTTTAACTGTGCGTGTGTGTGTGTGTGTGTGTGCGTGTGTGTGTGTGTGTGTGTGTGTGCGCGTGTGTGTGTGTGTGTGTGTGTGTGTGTGTGAGTGTTCCTGTAGGAGACTAGAGGGCGTGGTGTTTAACTGTGCGTGTGTGTGTGTGTGTGTGTGTGTGTGTTGTGTTCCTGTAGGAGACTAGAGGGCGTGGTGTTTAACCGTGTGTGTGCGTGCGTGCGTGTGTGTGTGTGTGTGTGTGGGGGGGGGGGGGGGGGGGGTGTTCCTGTAGGAGACTAGAGGACGTGGTGTTTAACTGTGTGTGTGTGTGTGTTGTGTTCCTGTAGGAGACTAGAGGGCGTGGTGTTTAACTGCAGCTGTGAGGTCCGTTGGCTCCAGCTCTGGCAGCAGAGGGGGGAGGCCGGTCTGCACAACCAGCAGCTGTTCTGCAATAACGGCATCTCCAAGACCCCCCTGCAGCTGATGAACATCTCCCAGTGTGGTACGTGTTCCTCTCAGACTCCCGCTCACCTCACTCACTGAAGGAACTACGTGATAGTTACACATGCAAAGTAATAAACACTGAGACCTCAGTGTGCTTTGATGAGTAATGATATTTTTATTAAAAAATGTTTCAGATTTGACTGGAAAACTCAAACTCTGAGATGAAAACAGAATTCCCAAATTTCCTCAGCCTCAGTTATATGAGACAACCCTTTCCCAAGTTTCCTAAGTTTGTGAAGAGCTATTCATTTTGATGCCTGATCCCTTTCCATAGACCCCCCGGAGATCAGTGTGACCCACGGTAACCTGACTGTCACGGAGGGGGACCGCATCACCATCACCTGTAATGGCTCAGGTGTACCTGTACCTGATGTGGACTGGAACGTCAATTCTCTCCACTCCATCAACACACACCAGGTAAAGCTGGACTCATGTTATAATACCACTGTAGCCAAATCATACTGTTACATGTATCGTATCATAATAAAAGGGCTTTATGATGTCATATCTTGTGTTCTAGGCTGTCCAGTACCCTCCAAATGTTCACTCGATCAACCTCACTCTCTTCAACGTCAGTCGAGATGACAACTTCTTCCTGTTGACATGTATTGCTGAGAATGTTGTGGGGATGACCAATGTGTCTGTGCAACTCTCCGTTCAGTGTAAGACATCTCTCCTCAGTCTCATCTCTCCTCAGTCTCACGTCTTCTCTATCTTCTCTGTCTCATCTTAATCTCACCTCTCCTCAGTTTCACTTCTCCTCTATCTCCTCAGTCTCATCTTAGTCTCACCTCTCCTCAGTCTCATCTGTCCTCAGTCTCACGTCTCCTCTATCTCCTCTGTCTCATCTTAATCTCACCTCTCCTCAGTTTCACTTCTCCTCTATCTCCTCAGTCTCATCTTAGTCTCACCTCTCCTCAGTCTCATCTGTTCTCTATCTCCTCTGTCTCATGTTAGTTTCACCTCTCCTCAGTCTCATCTCTCCTCAGTCTCATGTCTCCTCTATCTCCTCTGTCTCATCTTAATCTCACCTCTCCTCAGTCTCATCTGTCCTCAGTCTCACGTCTCCTCTATCTCCTCTGTCTCATCTTAATCTCACCTCTCCTCAGTCTCATCTCTCCTGTTTCACTTCTCCTCTATCTTCTGTCTCATCTTAGTCTCACCTCTCCTCAGTCTCATCTGTCCTCTGTCTCACTTCTCCTTTATCTCCTCAGTCTCATCTGTCCTCTGCAGCTTCTCTCTATCCATGAGAGCATCTTTGTGGTTACACTGATACTGGAGTTCAGCTGAAGTGATGATTCGTCGGTCTCTGATGAATTTTTTATATTTTTATATTTAACAGAACAGGAAATGAACAAAAATGAACAAAGTCGAAGGGAACACAAAGTAGAATCTGATGGTTAAAAAGTCATTTAACTACAAGGTTAGTCTGATGTGGGGTAGGTGAGTGTAGGAGGTGTGGGGTATGTGGGGTTGGGAAGCATGGGGTAGGTGCGAGAAGGAGGCATGGGGTAGGTGGGGGTAGGAGGCGTAGGGTAGGTGGTGGTGGGAGGTGTGGGGTAGGTCGGTGTGGGTGATGTGGGATATTAGTTGGGGTAGGTGATGGGTATTAGTGTATTAGGGCTGTCTGCCCTCAGGAGAATTCCATGCTGGAAAACCCAAACCTAGCTCTGTGTATTAGAAAGGGATAATATAAGCGCTTTAATTCTGGAGACTGTTTCTACCAGGGCATGGAGAAGGGGTCGTGCCCTCTATGGGGTCATGGTCTGATACAGGCAGAAGCCTGTTCATTGTGTCAGTGTGTGCGCGTGCGCATGTGTGTGTGTGTGTGTGTGTGTGTGTGTGAAAGTGTGTGTGTGTGCCCTGTTGATGCTCAACCTTCTGGTAACTAAAACAAGTTCCTGATTTTGTTTCCAGTATGGTCATTGTTATCCAATCACTTCATGAACTGCTGTTACCAGGCTGCTCCTGGAAAAAGGGCATCTTGACCTGTTCTCAGCATCTGAAGACTGAGTTAAACATTTTCTCTTCCTAGGCAGTATCACTAACAAAAGTACCTTCTGTTCAGCGTCAACACCTTAAAGATCTCCCAGCCTCATCAGTGCACAGAAAACACATTACAGTTCCTTCAAGTTCTTCATGGTCTTAGAATGAATCCAGATGCATTTATCCTGTTGGTTGTTTTAAATATTAATGTCATTTGTGACCTCAGATTTTGATACTGCCCCTAGTTACTGGCCCCAAGTTACTGCCCCCAGCTACTAGCGCAGAAAAGCCTCTGAGCTCCGTGTTTGGTTGTCTAGA
The DNA here is from genome assembly GCF_041902795.1 of Electrophorus electricus. Classification (NCBI taxonomy): domain Eukaryota; kingdom Metazoa; phylum Chordata; class Actinopteri; order Gymnotiformes; family Gymnotidae; genus Electrophorus; species Electrophorus electricus. The sequence continues at coordinate 25,954,307 of NC_137512.1, read as the reverse complement.
GGACATCAAATCCAGTCTGTCACCATTTCTGCAGCAGAACAAGACTACAATGGAGTTCTGTGGTATTGTGAAGGGCATACTGAGGAGCGTCACACAGCCATGTTTGGAGACCTGGTGAGCGACGGATAAATCCTGTGTCAAAACCCGAGGGTTATTTATAGCAGTGACCCTAATTTTAAGAACCATGTAAGTAGTTCTGTCCCCTGAGAAATACAACCAAGGTCTGTGACATTCTGTCAACAGCTGAAAATGAAAACCGTACAGGTTCCTCGGTGCCCATGAGCTTGGGCCACGTAATGCTGCCCTCTGCTCTACCACAGACAGGCAGCTCTGGCTTATAGAGAGCACATAGCTGTGGAGAGAAGTTCACACACACGAGAACGAGGATGCAGACGTCTTCTCCCACAGCCTCACCCGAGGGTTAAATTTGATTTTCAGATATGATTAATGGCCTCCAGACACCGTCATGTTCTCACCTCACCCACCCGGAGAGACAGACAGGTGCAGTAATAAAGCCCAGAGCAGAGAGACAGACAGGTGCAGTAATAAAGCCCAGAGCAGAGAGACAGACAGGTGCAGTAATAAAGCCCAGAGCAGAGAGACAGCAGGTCCAGTAATAAAGCCCAGAGCAGAGAGACAGACAGGTGCAGTAATAAAGCCCAGAGCAGAGAGACAGACAGGTGCAGTAATAAAGCCCAGAGCAGAGAGACAGCAGGTCCAGTAATAAAGCCCAGAGCAGAGAGACAGACAGGTGCAGTAATAAAGCCCAGAGCAGAGAGACAGCAGGTCCAGTAATAAAGCCCAGAGCAGAGAGACAGCAGGTCCAGTAATAAAGCCCAGGGCAGAGAGACAGCAGGTCCAGTAATAAAGCCCACAGCAGAGAGACAGCAGGTCCAGTAATAAAGCCCAGAGCAGAGAGACAGCAGGTCCAGTAATAAAGCCCAGGGCAGAGAGACAGCAGGTCCAGTAATAAAGCCCAGGGCAGAGAGACAGCAGGTCCAGTAATAAAGCCCAGAGCAGAGAGACAGCAGGTCCAGTAATAAAGCCCAGGGCAGAGAGACAGCAGGTCCAGTGCCTTCAGAGTGCTTGTTGGGGCATTTGTATACAGCACATCACTGGAATCGAGAACAGACAGGAAGATTCTCTCCACACTCATCTTTGTGTGGTCCACTGGGAAACAAGATTTCTTTCTGTAAAAAAAAGCCAAACTTCTGCCTAAATGTATTAGCGATGTGAGATTTAAAAACAACTTTCTCAGGTTGTTTTTAACACAGAGTGCAGAGAAGGTGTTTAGGGTGAAACTTCAGCCAGGTACCAGTGTACTTATATTCAGCAACACGTTCAATATTGGATCCCTGTAAGGTAAAAGAAAACATTTAAAATCTGATATTCAACATGAGCAGGTCTGTAAAACAGAGTAGCTACAGTTATTTGTATTTGTATACTATATTTGTATGCAATATAGTATTTGTGCAGTGGTGTCTCGGAGGTGAAGGTACTGGACTAGTAATCAGAAGGTTGCTGGTTCCAGTCCCACCACTGCCAGGTTTCCACTGTTGGGCCCCTGAGCAAAACCCTTAACCCTCAATTACTTGATGTGTTCAGTCAGAATTGTAAGTCAATTTAGATAAAAGCGTCAGGTAAATGTGAATATTTTGGCTTTGTTAAGTGGCACTTGCAAGTTATCGGATCTCCTTCAGTGACTGCCTCTGCAGAATTTGCTGTAATGTATAAAATCCTCAGCATACAGATGTATTTTACATTTTGTCACAATGGAAACAATATCATTCACATAAAGTGAAAATAAAAGTGAGCCTAAACTTGAACCCTGTGGGGCCCCTTTGGTTATTAGTAGAGACCCAGAATCACAGCTCCCCAAGACGCAAGCTGTTGACTGCCAGAAACGCAGCCAGAAGGCCTTTAACAGCGTTATAGTCAAAGCCAATGTTCTGGAGTCTTTTTAGCAACCGTGGGTGATCAACTGTATCGAAAGCTTTTGATAAGTCGATAAAAAGGGCAGCATATTACATCCTTCTGTCAGGATTAATGAGATCATTTAAACGCAGGGTAGCAGCTGTAACTGGCTTTTCGCTGAAGCCAGACTGCTGCGTACCCTAGAGTGAGTTTACTCAGAGAAATTACCTTACTTTATCATTTACTAGTAGCTCTACAATCTTTACCAGACATGACAGCATTGAGATTGGCATGTCACTTTTTAAATCAGATATATCTCCACCTTGCAACGGGGTTACAGTGACTGGGGATTATGCCTGATAAAATCTGGAGATTAAAAACATGCGCTGGATGCTCTGAATTGATCGGATGGGGCGAGTCATAGAAAATAGGAATGCAGTTTATCATCATCCATTACTCTAAAAGCAACAGGTAGTGGCACAGTGTTTGTTGGAAGTTAAGCACATCTCTTATTGGTCAGTTATCAGACATTCATCATCTTAAGCACATCTCTTATTGGTCAGTTATCAGACATTCATCATCTTAAGCACATCTCTTATTGGTCAGTTATCAATCATCAAGTTAAGCACATCTCTTATTGGTCCATTATCAGACATTCATCATCTTAAGCACATCTCTTATTGGTCAGTTATCAGACAATCATCAAGTTAAGCACATCTCTTATTGGTCAGTTATCAGACATTCATCATCTTAAGCACATCTCTTATTGGTCAGTTATCAGACAATCATCAAGTTAAGCACATCTCTTATTGGTCAGTTATCAGACATTCATCATCTTAAGCACATCTCTTATTGGTCAGTTATCAGACAATCATCAAGTTAAGCACAGAAGGTAAGAGCTTGGTTTTCACAGTTTCAAGTCTGCCTTCCAAAATTTGAATGGGTTTGACTAAGAGTTGAGAATCTGGTGCAGATATTGTTTACTCCTGTAGTTCTTAAAGTGTGTGTGGTTGACCACAGAGAGCAAGGCTGAACTAAAGTGCTTGAGTACTGAATCACTGTGAAAACTGTCCTGAATATCAATAATTACAAGATGACATTAAAAACGCCTGCTCATTAAAAATGTTTAAACTCTCCCCCGGTCGTCACTCCTGAACTGGACTTTAATGCCTCTGACTGGGTTCACTAAAGCCCAGATCAAAGACACTTGGTGCAGTAATTCTATCACTATTAGTTAAAGTTGAATCAGAGTTGACTTAGAGATCCTTCAGGATCAGCCTTGTTGGGCCAGCGATCAGCTAAAGAGGGGGAGTTTATCTCAGCGTTGTTTCAGGTTGCCAGATGTAAACGTAAACACACACAAACATGCGAATTAAAGAAAACTCTTACAGGTCATACACTGCACTGCGAGGGGGGCGTCAGACAGCTGCGGATGTGTCCGCTGTGATCCTTGGTGTGTAATGGGAAGTGTTTTCATTAGACTGCAGTGTTGCTGTGGGTGGGATACAATTACAGAACGGGATGCACTGTGTGTTTTCATCAAGAGGGACCGATGTGGCCCAACACAGATGTAACATAATTCTCTCCGCACTCAATATGTATTGACTGGGGGAGATTTGCTGAGAGCCGCAAATACCCTAGAAAGAGGAGTCAGAGAGTGAATCAGCCTTTATTTCTCTAGCTCCTCCCTGCCTCACTTTCTCTCCTTCTGTCTCCCTCACTCCCTCTCTCCCTCTGACTCTTGACCCTTCCTCTCTCTGTCTCATTGTTGTGTTTGTTCTTTGAGCCAGACTCAGCATGGCCGGTCACTGCACTTCCTAGATATCACACGGTCTCCATCCCTCCATCCCCACAACACAAAAGACATCTGTGGAGATTCTGTTCATGGGAACCAGTAAACATTTTGCATGCTTCTTGTCCAAAATTGATTACCTCCGCTCTGTACTGGCCATCCTGACCCTCGGGGGTTCAGTGAATGGACACAAAGCCCCCCTGACTCGGGGTCTCCTCAGCAGCTCTGCTTGCTCACTAACGCTTTATACGGCTGAAATAGGACACATCTCCAGTGTGGGAGTTGCAGGCAGTGACCTACTCACACACAATAACGGGAGTTGGGTGATCATCTTAAACATTCAGCCAAACTGACGCAATCCACCATCTGCTTTACCATTGGTCAGTTCTTCTGTCAGTCAAAAGAGGTCAACCATCACGTGCTAAATACTCAAACGTTCCTCCATTCTGAGGAGAGAGGAGGGGAGGTGCTGAGGTCTGTTGAACTGTTTGAACTGCTGACTGTTTCTACCGTAGGGACTCAATTGTAGGGACTCAAAGGTACTCAAGTTGCTCACTGACATGAGTGAACTGCAGTGGAGTGAGGTGAGATCATGCAGTGTGTTACAGCCTGCTGTAACTGCAGCGCAGTGAGGTGAGGATATGCAGTGTGTTACAGCCTGCTGTAACTGCAGCGCAGTGAGGTGAGGATATGCAGTGTGTTACAGCCCGCTGTAACTGCAACGCAGTGAGGTGAGGTCATGCAGTGTGTTACAGCCTGCTGTAACTGCAGCGCAGTGAGGTGAGGATATGCAGTGTGTTAAAGCCTGCTGTAACAGCAGCACAGTGAGGTGAGGACATGCAGTGTGTTACAGCCTGCTGTAACTGCAGCATAGTGAGGTGAGGATATGCAGTGTGTTACAGCCTGCTGTAACTGCACCACAGTGAGGTGAGGACATGCAGTGTGTTACAGCCTGCTGTAACTGCACCACAGTGAGGTGAGGACATGCAGTGTGTTACAGCCTGCTGTAACTGCACCACAGTGAAGTGAGGACATGCAGTGTGTTACAGCCTGCTTTGATATTTTTACACCTCGTAAAATTATTTCTACACAAATAAAATCTGGAATCTTTTTGTGTGAATATGTGCCACAGTTCCACCCTCCATCGTGCGGTTTGCGGAGCCAGAGCGATGGCACGACACATGCATGATGTTCACGGTACGAGGACACCCCCTACCCACCCTGCGCTGGCTCTACAGAGATGAGGAACTGGTTCAGTCTGAATATGTCCGCATGGAGGCAGAGGTGTACCAGGACTACCTGGAGGGTTGCCTCGTCTTCAAGAACCCCACCCACCACAACAATGGCAACTACACCATTGAGGCACGAAACTTCCTGGGTGTGGCCACCAGGACAGTCGATGCCCATTTTATGACTGCCCCCTTTACTGGTGAATATCTGCCTATGATCAAAGGAAACATAAGGTGTTATTATGAACAAGTCCTTAGCAACAGTGTTCCAGAACACACTCTTCACAATAGTGTTCCAGAACGCACTCTTGACACTAGTGTTCCAGAATGCACTCTTCATTGTAGTGTTCCAGAACACACGCTTCACAATAGTGTTCCAGAATGCACTCTTCACAATAGTGTTCCACAACACATCCCCTACATGAAGTGTTCCATGTCCTTTACATAAAATGTTCCACATGTTGTTTTTGTTTTTTTTCTGGTAAGTAGAGGACTCCATTATGCTGCTTTGTGACTGGGAGTGTTTTATTCTCCTTAAAATACAGCTAGTACATTTTTACACTTTCTTGCAAGTGAAGCATAAAGGAACACAATACTCGGAGGAACAGAGAGGCTGCAGAACTGAAGACGCTGCAGCAGAGCTAACAGAGCAAAGCTAACAGCAGTGCTAACAGAGCAGAGCTAACAGCAGTGCTAACAGAGCAGAGCTAACAGCAGAGCTAAAAGAGCACAGCTAACAGCAGAGCTAACAGAGCAGAGCTAACAGAGCAGAGCTAATAGTAGTGCTAACAGCAGAGCTAACAGAGCAGTGCTAACAGAGCAGAGGTAACAGTAGTGCTAACAGAGCAGCGCTAACAGAGCAGAGCTAACAGAGTAGAGGTAACAGAGCAGAGGTAACAGTAGTGCTAACAGAGCAGCGCTAACAGAGCAGAGGTAACAGTAGTGCTAACAGAGCAGCGCTAACAGAGCAGAGGTAACAGAGCAGAGGTAACAGTAGTGCTAACAGAGCAGCGCTAACAGAGCAGAGGTAACAGTAGTGCTAACAGAGCAGCGGTAACAGCAGCGCTAACAGAGCAGAGGTAACAGTAGTGCTAACAGAGCAGCGCTAACAGAGCAGCGGTAACAGAGCAGAGGTAACAGTAGTGCTAACAGAGCAGCGCTAACAGAGCAGAGGTAACAGTAGTGCTAACAGAGCAGCGCTAACAGTAGCGCTAACAGAGCAGAGCTAACAGAGCAGAGCTAACAGAGCAGAGGTAACAGAGCAGAGGTAACAGCAGAGCTAACAGAGCAGCGGTAACAGCGGCGCTAACAGAGCAGAGGTAACAGTAGTGCTAACAGAGCAGCGCTAACAGAGCAGCGCTAACAGAGCAGAGGTAACAGAGCAGAGGTAACAGTAGTGCTAACAGAGCAGCGCTAACAGAGCAGAGGTAACAGAGCAGAGGTAACAGTAGTGCTAACAGAGCAGCGCTAACAGAGCAGAGGTAACAGTAGTGCTAACAGAGCAGTGCTAACAGTAGCGCTAACAGAGCAGAGGTAACAGAGCAGAGGTAACAGCAGAGCTAACAGAGCAGCGCTAACAGCAGCGCTAACAGAGCAGAGGTAACAGTAGTGCTAACAGAGCAGCGCTAACAGAGCAGCGCTAACAGAGCAGAGGTAACAGAGCAGAGGTAACAGTAGTGCTAACAGAGCAGCGCTAACAGAGCAGAGGTAACAGTAGTGCTAACAGAGCAGTGCTAACAGTAGCGCTAACAGAGCAGAGGTAACAGAGCAGAGGTAACAGCAGAGCTAACAGAGCAGCGCTAACAGCAGCGCTAACAGAGCAGAGCTAACAGAGCAGAGGTAACAGTAGTGCTAACAGAGCAGCGCTAACAGCAGCGCTAACAGAGCAGAGCTAACAGAGCAGAGGTAACAGTAGTGCTAACAGAGCAGCGCTAACAGCAGCGCTAACAGAGCAGAGCTAACAGAGCAGAGGTAACAGTAGTGCTAACAGAGCAGCGCTAACAGCAGCGCTAACAGAGTTGACCAGTGACCAGTTTTAGCACTAGCCCCGCAGCCTGTCCGAGTCCACAAGCTTCCTGCATTAATACACGAGTCGGCCTGCCCACGCTGTGTTCAAGAGTCTGTGCTCCTGTCCTTCACAGACCAGTGTAAGGGGCCTGTCTGTGATTTGCATTAAACAGGACCTGAAGCAGAAAGCTCTGTGCTGAGCTGGCTAAGAATAGAAGACCTCCATCTATCTATCTATTCTTGGATTTTTTTCTGTATATATGCATATTCTTTGTGTGTGTGTATCTCTCTCTCTCTCTCTCTCTCTCTCTCTCTCTCTCTCACACACACACACACACACACACACACACACACACACACACACACACACACACACAAACAAACACACATAGTAGAATTGTGCCCTATAGTTTATTTGTGTGCTTGCATATGGCCTCATGTATTGAACACCTGTTCTCAGTGCAGAAGACACTCAGGAGGTGTTCTAAACATTTACCATAGTGGAGAACAGCAGATAACTGCAGAGTGTAATTCCTCTTCAGCCTCTTTAATATGTCGTTGTTAATATGAGTTTGTGTTCTGTTTCTTCCGAGGAGACTACACCGATTACGGTGAGTGCGTCTCTCCTAACTGTTGCATGCAGATCTTTCACGTGAATGGTTAGCTTTGCTGGTTAGTGTGAGTGCTGGTTTTAGTCTGTGATTCTGAGAAACAGCTCTGCTTCATACCATGTCCATTCCACAGCCCGACATCCATCATAAATCAGCTGACCCCAGGTCAGCACTACTGCTGCAGGCTGCTGAGGTCACGTAGCACGGGGCTGGCGTGAACACAGCACTGGGGAGCAGGGTTGGGGTGGAGTCACTGACCTGCATCTGTAGTGAAGCTGGACTGGCAATGGGAGATTCTGATTGGCTGGGCTTGATCAAACTGTAGCCTGGAGACTAGAACAGTGAGAGATTGCTGTGGCAGAATACACAATGAAGCTGGATGGTTGCGTTGGATGGGACGTTTTGTGTGTGTGTGCACGGATGCTTGAATGTGTGTGACAGCTTATGTGCTTGCGCTTGTGTGTGCAGTACATGTGCATGTGTGGGTGCTTGAGTGTGTATGCCTGTGCATGCAATCATGTGACTGTGTGCATGTTCTTGAATGTGTATGTGTGTGTGTGTGTGCCTCTAAGGTCTTTCCTTGCTGCACCTTTTCTCCTGCTTACCAACGATCAACCACAGATCAACCACATGGCTGAGATCTGAAAATTCCCATTTCCCTGCACATATATGAGCTAACATTCCTGTTTACCTGCACATATCTGAAATACCATTCCCATTTCCCTTCACATATATGAACTAACATTCCCGTTTCCCTGCACATACATGAACTAAGATTCCCGTTTCCCTGTCCCAGCAGTTCCCTCTAACACAGCACAGAAGGAAGTGAGTTTCATAACTGTGCCGTATGTCACATTCACAGTTCACCCCTCCGTTCACTCTCCAGTGAGTCCGAGCCTGACGCCCACCATCACAGTCACCCACCGCCCTGAAGAGGACACGTTTGGGGTGAGTGTCTGTGTGGGGTGAGTGTCCGTGTGGGGTGAGTCTCTGTGTGGGGTGAATCTTCGTGTGGGGTGAGTCTCCATGTGGGGTGAGCCTCCGTGTGGGGTGAGTTTGTGTGGCATGAGGGCGAACGTTCTCTACACCGCTATTCTCACAAAACTCACACTTGATGTTGCCCATGATCTTCACCTGAGCAGACCAGTCAGACCAGTCAGGTATCAAATGTCCAACAGGAACTCAGGATTCAGGTTCGAACAGGCCAGCTGCCCACACTGGCTGCCGGCTGCGTCCTTCCGTCCGCACACTGGGGTTTAAAAACCTCTCATAGACTGTTCATGCAGGGGTTTGTCTGCTGTGATTTGACCAGGTTGTTTTTATTTGGTGTTGTTAGAGCAGCGTTTAAGGAGTAGATTAGGTCGACTTTGTCCTTGGGTTTTGGGCAAGGTCAAGTGACTACGTGCACACCTGTGTGTGAGTGTGTGTGTGTGTGTGTGTGTGTGTGTGTGTGTGTGTGTTCGTGTTCATACACTTTCTGAATGCTCCTATCATGACGATTTTTCAAGCTGAGATCTTCTGCTGTGCTTTATCAGATCTTCTGCTACCTCAAGCAAAACTCTGACATAAAAGTTTTCCTGATTATCGCATCAACATCAATAAAATGAAGGAAAGAGAGAAATAAGGCAGATGAAAGAATATTTCTCCACTCCTGTGTTTTCCATGTGGTGGTGGTAGCATATTTATTTGGCATATTTTGAATTTCCATTTGTTGCAGCGTTTCACATGAACCTGCCAAAGGAGGAACGTTTACAGGACAGAATAATCATCTACTGTCATGGGATTACGCGCCATTCGCCTCTGTTCTAACCCTCACACTCACTGCTGACTATGCGTGTCCGTGTGTAGATGCTTGTTTGTTTAGAAAGCTTTTGTCACAGCACACACTCTGTTAGCATTAACGTTTTTTCTCTCATCTTTGAATTCACGAAGTACTAAATATGGAAACAGTTTTCTGCATCTTCCACCTGTACAGTTCGATCGGCGTCAGCGGGCCTTTTTTGTCAGGGGCCCATGTCTCCACATTAAGTTGTCATGTGTGTGCAGGGCTTCTGGACTGGTGTTTATATGGTGTACTGTATCTCCTGCTCCGCCAAAGCAATAATTATGCTGCTGCGTTTTTATCTTCTTTGTCTTTCCAGAAACAACTCTGATTTTTTACACAGTCAGGCTGAAGCATGTTGACTCACTGTCACATTACATTTTCCTCCCTTACCAAGACTTTACTGCTTCTAATTCTTACAATAATGTACATGACAATACTTGGATATATTACTGCTGATTCAGAAGAAAAACACGTGTGTGTGTGTGTGTGTATGTGTGTGTGTGTGTGTGTGTGTATTTCTAGGTGTCGATCGCAGTGGGCCTGGCAGGATTCGTCTGTATCCTTCTCCTCGTGATGTTCGTGCTCATTAACAAATACGGCAGACGCGCCAAGTTCGGTATGAAAGGTAAGAAAACATTATCAGAACAGCCCTCTCATAGGTCCGCTCTGCATGGGACCGTCTGTCGAGCCAATCAGCTGTGAATGTTTTCATCTGTCTGGCCAATCAGCTGTGAACAGGAGTGACGCCGTTCACTTTCCTCACAGAGTGCAGCTCCTTTCCTGACCTCAGATCTGCTGTGAAACCTTCAAGACGTGTTGGTCCATTTCACACATTCCCTCAGCCCTCTTCATCTGATCATGATGGTGTTGTTTATTTCTGACTCTTTATTTAAATGATTTTTTGAGTAATCAGATACAAAATAACAACAGTTGTTCTGGGTATTGTTTTTGTATTTAAGATCATATATGCTTTTTTGCCACCTGAGGGGAATTTTTCTGGGTATGTGCCTACATGTTTAAGTATGTACATTTGCTGAGGTGATTAAAGGCAAAGATCATGGGACTGTCAGTCCGTTATGTTTTAGGTGTATTGTGCTGCACTGTTTGGCTCTACGTTCTGACCTTTGGTCTGAGGTCCTGACCCACGGACAAGGCCTGCATTAGCATGCAGACTGCTAACGGAAGCTCAGATATAGCCTGCACTTTGTGATTCCGACTGGGATGTTGGTCCATGCGGGTTTTGATCGGGTCCTCTGCTCTCTGTATTCTCTCCACCGAATTCCTCGTAATCCTGGTGACCTCGGTGGAAGTGAGGAAGCGATTTTGGTGGTATTTTGCTCAGAACTCTCTGCTTTTCTCATGTTCTTTTCTTTATTCTCTCTGTCTCTGCCTTTGAGTCTCTCTGTAGTTATGGGTTTATGTCCACAGTGCAGGTCCTGTAGTAATCTACACCAGTACAGTCTAATCCAGCATCTGGAGTGCCTGTAAGGTCACTGGGTGAATTGTACCACAGAAGAACATATGAAATCCCCAACATAGTGGTGTGATGTGAGAGAGGCGTTCTGTCTGGTGGGAGTAGTTCCATGGGTGGAGGTGCTGTGGATTCTGCCTGGTGGTGGGAGTAGTTCCACGGGTGCAGGGGTTGTGGATCCTCCCTGGTGGTGGGAGTAGTTCTATGGGTGGAGCTTGTGTGGATCCTGCCTGGTGGTAGGAGTAATTCCACGGGTGGAGGTGGTGTGGATCCTGCCTAGTGGTGGGAGTAGTTCCACGGGTGGAGGTGGTGTGGATCCTGCCTAGTGGTGGGAGTAGTTCCATGGGTGGAGGTGGTGGTGGGGATCGTGACCTACAGGCCCTGCTCAGCCACCAGCTCTTCTGGCTGGGTGCAGCCCCAGGAGTTTACAGCCTGTCTCTCTGTGTCCTGGAGCTCCAATGTTCTACATTCAGCAGAAGATAAAACGACAGGAAACAGGAGACTCGGAGGATGGTGGTGTCTGAGAGGAGAAAGCGTCACATGCCACTCTATCTGATGTACAAGCTCAAGATGTGTACTGAAACTAGTACTTACTGAAACTAATTCTTATTGTAAGGTATTGTTTATTACACTGATGTTGACTAACAAACTTTAGGTCTTGTTTATTGTTTATTATACTTATCGTTGTCTGAGATAGAGTTTATATGTATTTTGTACTTCTAGTCATCAGCAGTGATCCCTGTATTCCACAGTAATCTAGTTCACTGGTATCTTGGACTCTAAGATACTGTACTAGGATGTACTCTATAAGTAAATGACAAAGCACTTTTGTAAATCGCTCTGGATAAGAGCGTCTGATAAATGCCGTAAAGGTAAATATAAAAGCAGAAGGTAATTTGACTTTAGGACTCTTGTTGTCAAATCCCGCCAGAAGTGCAGGATACTAGCCAATCCTAATCCAGGCTTTATATGATGGATAGCCAATCCCAATCCAGGCTTTATATGATAACTTTGCATATGCAGTGTTGCCATACTCAATATGTCATGAAAGAGACTTCCAAGATAGGGTGGGATTGAGCCAAATTATAATCTGACTGGTTCTTCTACATTTAATAATTTTGCAGAGAAATCAGACCTATAGAAAACTGCCAAGAAGGTGACTGCTTCCCATGTGTCATTTCTCATGCATTTAGGAAGTTCTTTTCTTTCAGATTCACTGACGGTCAGTTACATCCAGCTGTAGAGTGCCCGGGGGAAGTGGGCAGAGTCTCTGCACACGCTCTTTGTGTTGAGATATATTGTATGTAATGATGGATCAGCATGTGGAGTATTTCTCTGAGTGCGACTCTTGGTCCTCTGAGCCTGGGTTTGACCCCCCATCTGAAACAGAGGTCAGGCTTTGTCAAAGCACAGAGGGGACACATTCTTCTTATTCCAAATCCAACTGTGGAACTTTGTGTCCCACTGGTGTATTGTGGTAAGGTATGTAGGTGGTGTATATTGGTGGAGTATGTAGGTGAAATTAGGGTGGTGGAGTATGTAGGTGGAATATGGGGGTGGATTATGTAGGTGGAGGATGGGGTGGAGTATGTAGGTGGAGTATAGGGTGGTGTATGTAGGTGGAGTATTGAGTGGAGTATGTAGGTGGAGTACGGGGTGGAGTATAGGATAGATTATAGGGTGGAGTACAGGGGTGGAGTATATAGGTGGAATACGGGGGTGGAGTATATAGGTGGAGTATAGGGTGGAGTGCGGGGATGGAGCAGCATCTGTGGTAGCCCAGAGCTGCCTGGCTCAGATTCCCCAAGCAAACACTTGCTGTTGCTGTGCAAAGCGGCTTTTCCTGATAGTGTGGGACTGTGTGTGTGTGTGTGTGTGTGTGTGTGTGTGTGTGTGTGTGTGAGTGTGTGTGTGAGTGTGTGTGTGTGTGTGTGTGTGTGTGTGCTCTGCTGATTCTCATTCTAGCTACCTCCTGCTCTGGCTCCACTGAGTTAAACTTTTTTCAAGGACTCACTGTGAGATCCCATTATTACCATCTTAAATCTGACAGCAGGACCCTTACAGATATGGGGAAAGGCCCTTTTTCTCTCCCCCCCTCCCCGTTTCTCTCTCTCTCTCTCTCTCTTTCTCTCTCTCTCTCTCACACACACTTTCTCTCTCCACCATCTCTCTCTCTCTTTCTCTCTCTCTCTCACACACACTTTCTCTCTCCACCATCTCTCTCTCTCTCTCTCTCTCTCTCTCTCTCTCTCTCTCTCTCTCTTTCTCTCTCTCTCTTTCTCTCACACACACTTTCTCTCTCCACCATCTCTCTCTCTCTCTCTCTCTCTCTCTCTCTCTCTCTCTCTCTCTCTCTTTCTCTCTCTCTCTCTCTCTCTTTCTCTCTCTCTCTCTCTCTCTCTCTCTCACACACACTTTCTCTCTCCACCATCTCTCTCTCTCTTTCTCTCTCTCTCTCACACACACTTTCTCTCTCCACCATCTCTCTCTCTCTCTCTCTCTCTCTCTCTCTCTCTCTCTCTCTCTCTCTCTCTTTCTCTCTCTCTCTCTCACACACACTTTCTCTCTCCACCATCTCTCTCTCTCTCTTTCTCTCTCTCTCTCTCTCTCTCTCTCTTTCTCTCTCTCTCTCTCTCTCTCTCTCTCTCTCTCTCACACACACACTTTCTCTCTCCACCATCTCTCTCTCTCTCTCTCTCTCTCTCTCTCTCTTTCTCTCTCTCTCTCACACACACACACTTTCTCTCTCCACCATCTCTCTCTCTCTCTCTCTCTCTCTCTCTCTCTCTTTCTCTCTCTCTCTCTCTCTCTCTCTCTCTCTCTCTCTCTCTCTCTCTCTCTCATATAGCCAAGAGGTGTTGTGTGTGTGCATGTGTGTTCCAGTGTGTGTGTGCATATGAGTCACAGCTGTACTATGTCATGGTCTGTCTTTGTCCTTTAGGTCCAGTGCAGGAAACCAAACTGTGAGGTTATGATGTTCACACACACACACACACACACACACACACACACACACTACAGTGCTCACACACACACACACACTACAGTGCTCACACACTCACACTGCAGTGTTCACACACACACACACACACACACACTACAGTGCTCATACACTCACACTACAGTGCTCACACACTCACACACTACAGTGCTCATACACTCACACTACAGTGTTCACACACACACACACACACACACACACACACACACACACTACAGTGCTCATACACTCACACTACAGTGCTCATACACTCACACACACTACAGTGCTCACACACTCACACACACTACAGTGCTCACACACTCACACACTACAGTGCTCACACACACACTACAGTGCTCACACACACACACTACAGTGCTCACACACACACACACTACAGTGCTCACACACTCACACTGCAGTACACACACACACACACACACACACACACACACTACAGTGCTCACACACTCACACACTACAGTGCTCATACACTCACACTACAGTGTTCACACACACACACACACACACACACACACACACACACACACACTACAGTGCTCATACACTCACACTACAGTGCTCATACACTCACACACTACAGTGCTCACACTCACACACACTACAGTGCTCACACTCACACACACTACAGTGCTCACACACTCACACACTACAGTGCTCACACACACACTACAGTGCTCACACACACACACTACAGTGCTCATACACTCACACACTATAGTGCTCACACACACATACACTACAGTGCTCACACTCACACACACTACAGTGCTCACACACTCACACACTACAGTGCGCATATACTCACACTACAGTGCTCACACACTCACACACTACAGTGCTCATACACTCACACACTACAGTGCTCACACTCACACACACTACAGTGCTCACACTCACACACACTACAGTGCTCACACACTCACACACACTACAGTGCTCACACACTCACACACTACAGTGCTCACACTCACACACACTACAGTGCTCATACACTCACACACTACAGTGCTCACACACTCTATGTTGCACATGTTTTGGTAGTCAGATGATTGGAGATGACCTTCAGGATATTAGAGTACATCTCATATTACCCTACCTTACATGACCTTACATAACCCTAACCCTACCTTACATGACCTTACATAACCCTAACCTTAACCCTAACCCTACCTTACACGACCTTACATAACCCTAACCTTAACCCTAACCCTACCTTACACGACCTTACATAACCCTAACCTTAACCCTAACCCTACCTTACACGACCTTACAAGGCTTCTAGTCTCTTCCCACCTACACTGTGGCACTCTGACATGTGATAGTGCCTAGACTGGGAATACTCCAGGTGATTTCATACTCACCCTGGTTTATACCTCAGTGGGGGGTCGAGCTGTTCCAGGTCACTGCTCCATTCGCAGCAGTAACTCTGCTTTTCAATTAAACGGATCCTGTGTTGGTTTTTAATGAATCACTATGTGATCTAGAGTTGGTATTCTTAAGATTGATCTAGAAATGACCAGAGTTCCTCTGACAGATCCAGAGTGTTCCGGTGTTCCTTAGACTGTTCTGAAAGGACAGACTTGTCCAAAAAATCAACAAACCAAAACCACCATCCTGATCCGTCTGCACTAAGCCCTGGAGAAACGCTTCTGCTCCCCCGCTGGTTACTGAGTAGAAAACGGTTTAAATACAGTAACTAACTGCACAGGAAGCTCTAATGATCATCTAACACATCTAACACAACTAGCTAGCTAAATCTGATCAGTCTATCTTGCTTTTCCGTGTGTGCAGTTGTCTAGCATTAACTGGCTAGTACAAGACCATTTGGTGACTTTCTGTAACATGCTTTTTTTGAGGTCTAACTCATCAAACTAGCAGCTGCCTGTAATAGCCTAGATCAGTTAATTCAATTGTGAAGTGCAGCAAACATTAGTGATACCACAACAGAAATTCCAGATCAGATTCTCTCTTACAGAAACAATTAGCTAGTCAAATGAACTGAAACCGAAGGTAGAGTTTTTGTACTAAAAGAAAACTAAGCTCTAAGTTCTGTACTAAAAGAAAACTAAGCTCTATTGACTCTGAACAGTTAATTCATCTGTCGTCTTTTAGAGTGATGACGTACTGGGTGATGAGTGCAGTAGCTAGTTGATGAGTTGATTACATACGTTGGGGGAGCCAGACGGGTGGATCAAACAGGTTGAGGAAGAACCTTAGCTCTTGAAACATGTCCTACGTTCCTATTAAATCATTCTGATTGTCATTAATGCTGTACTTATCAGATCTGTGGGTTTGCTGTTCTATTCATGTGCTTAAAATTACTTGGAAAAAGAACCTAATTAAAAGATATTTGTATTGAAGCCTTTACCTTACAGATGTATGGTCATGGGCTGTTTTGCAATACTTTGTTAGGTTTATTGGATAATTACAAATGGTTGCTGACTCTCATTAGCTGTGATGCATGACAGTGCCAGCCCTGGTGTCTGGATGTTCATTCAATAGTTGGTGGCCACCTGAGAACTGCAACGTTTCTTGGGAGTGACAGCAGCCAGAGAGTCTAACGTCAGGTAGAACAAACACTGCTTAATATCCTGGACCTGACCCGGTCATGTGTCCAGCACTGTTGGGACACTGTGATTTGGCGTTCTTGAAACGCAGATGCTGGGTGCTTCCTCATGGGGCCGTAAAGACTAAAGTTTCAACACTTTGGGGAAGTGGAATTTCCTCTCTCAAACGGAAAAGGAAAAAGTACTGATTGCAAAATTTTCCTGGACCTCGGGTACACTGGATTTGCCTCTGTATAGAATCTCACAGAATCAGGCACCTGTGCACTGGCCAGTTCAGGTCAAGTCTCCCATCATCTGGTAAACATACGTGCCATGTCGTTGCTGGGCTGCTGGGCGTCAGGTAATATCTATAATATTTGGGGTTAGAGTTAGAGCTTAGGGGTTAGAGCTTAGGGTTTAGGGCTTAGGGGTTAGATCTTAGGGGTTAGGGCTTAGGGGTTAGAGCTTAGGGGTTAGGGCTTAGGGGTTAGAGCTTAGGGGTTAGGGTTTAGGGGTTAGGGCTTAGGGGTTAGAGCTTAGGGGTTAGAGTTTAGGGGTTAGGGCTTAGGGGTTAGAGTTTAGGGGTTAGAGCTTAGGGGTTAGAGCTTAGGGGTTAGAGCTTAGGGGTTAGGGCTTAGGGGTTAGGGTTTAGGGGTTAGAGCTTAGGGGTTAGGGTTTAGGGGTTAGAGCTTAGGGGTTAGAGCTTAGGGGTTAGAGTTTAGGGGTTAGAATTTAGGGGTTAGGGCTTAGGGGTTAAGATCTTAGGGGTTAGGGTTTAGGGGTTAGAGTTTAGGGGTTAGAGCTTAGGGGTTAGAGTTTAGGGGTTAGAGCTTAGGGGTTAGGGCTTAGGGGTTAGATCTTAGGGGTTAGAGCTTAGGGGTTAGAGTTTAGGGGTTAGAGCTTAGGGGTTAGGGTTTAGGGGTTAGAGCTTAGGGGTTAGAGCTTAGGGGTTAGGGCTTAGGGGTTAGAGCTTAGGGGTTAGAGTTTAGGGGTTAGAGCTTAGGGGTTAGGGTTTAGGGGTTAGATCTTAGGGGTTAGAGTTTAGGGGTTAGAGTTTAGGGGTTAGAGCTTAGGGGTTAGGGTTTAGGGGTTAGATCTTAGGGGTTAGAGTTTAGGGGTTAGAGCTTAGGGATAGCGGTTAGGGTTAGGGCTTAGGGTTAGGGAATAACTGGAACCGCGCTGGTTTGCAGTTTCGCAGCATTCTCTCCAGGACATACACAGATTCATCTACTGATAGAAGGCTGCAGAAACCCACAGAAAGGAAGAGGCTTTTAAAACAAAGAAACAAGACAGCAGGACAAATGATTCCATTAAGAATCTGTTTCTCGCCATCCTTTCCACAATAGATTCTCTGCCAAAAGGGCAAATTGAATAAAATTCTTGTTTTTCTCCCTCTAAACAGAGGCCTTATATCTAAATACAATCTCTTTCTTTTGCGCAGGAAGGTGAAGTCTAATTTTATACCTGTGTAATGCATTATACCATTATGTAATTACAGCATATTTGCAAGTACTGTTTTTTATCCATGTTTCGGGATGGCAGAGAGCGTTCTGTTTTGTGATGGGACATCTTCATGGGACACACCCCGTCAGTTTCCATTAAAGGACGTGGGCATGTCCTGTGCAAGCCCGGCCCGGCGGTTAAGCAGCTCTCCAAGCTGGTCCGTGTCTCTGCTCAGAACACGCTCCATTGCAGACGATTGCAGTGGCCTCGAGAGGGATGTCATTTGTCACTGTCTGTTTTACTCATAGACCTCCCCCCATCCTCCCTGGATCACCCACCGTGGTTGAATGAGCACCTGGCCTCCCCGTGTCAGACGACAGAGCGGGGGCGCCGCAGAGCAGGGCCAGTAGAGGCAGGCGTGGGATTAAGCTCTAACATTTACTCCAGCACAGGCTCCTGTCCCTCTGTGACTAAATGGCTTACTGCAGAGATGACCCTCCCCTGTCTGATACCCCCTTCACAAACCTGCCTTCCACCACTCCCCTGTGTACTGCTGAAGGCTGATTTAACACACACCAGTGAAGTAATATATCATTCATGAGTGACTGAGCCCAGGCCTCGCTCACACAGGAGCTACTAGGAATGCGGGTCAGGTGCTAGCACACAGCCTTCTCCTGTCCTGTTCCAATATCAGCACAATGTGTGTCCTAGTCACATGCTAGCAAAGCGTGCTCACCTGTCTGATGCAGACATCAGCGTAGCGTAACAGCATGGCATGGCTTAGTGAAGTTTTAGCATAGCGGCCTGTCCTGCTCTGCTAACATGCTAGCAGGACATCGCTGGGTGCCACACTCACCTCCATTTTCTCCTCAGGTGAACTGACACCTTTCCTGTCATGCAGTGCTGGTATTTGTACCCTGTTTTGATGTCTTGTCAGAGACTGGACCCAGAGCTTTTGGCTTGAACTGTGTGTGACACATACTTGGTTGAAAAACTTTAGGTAAAAGCAGGTGTAAAAAGTAGACCCAGTGGATCTGAGTGGCTCAGAGTCTGTCTTAATGTCTAGACGCGATGGCCATGTTGAGTGCAGCAGGTGTTCAGTATTTTGAACAGTATTTTGAACACATGATAACATGATGTGTGTCTGATCTCTGCATATCTTGTCCACTCACATTGGAAATGGGAGAGAAATAAAAGCACTTTTGGGCGTCTTTATTGTGCCCATACAATGTGTGCCGGTTTTAGCTCTGGCATGTGTTAGGCGGTGTTAGGCTGTCACAGATCTCGGTACTGAGCTTCATGGCTGCAGTTTTAGACCGTCTATGTCTGGCTGTAAGGCCCGATGTAAAATGCAGGCGGGGTTGTATTCAGACGGACCGTGTTGAGTTGTGGATTAAGCGTGTCGAGAATGGGGGCGTCCTGCGTGCTGCAGGCTTTTCCATCACCCATCTGCTGACATCCCACCACTACACCACCAAGGCCCTGCGGATCTTCTCACTTATTTACTGTATGTGCAATGAAAGATGGATGAGCTCCACCCTGCCACTGTCACTGACCCACAAACAGCACTGTGGCGTGGAGTACCAGGGCCAATGAAAAGCATGGACACTTGTGGGTCTCCTCAGGGACACCCAGTATGGACAGGATTCCTCTGCCAGGGTTGCAGAGATTGGGCTGTAGTCTGTACCCGAGTACCTGGGCATGACACTGATGAGGGATCCCTGGGGACGTCAGCACCTCCGACTGAACACAGTTGATGAGTGTGGGGATATTCACCTCCCTGGGGACGTCAGCGCCTCCCTCTGAACACAGTCAACGGTGTGTGGGGATATTCACCTCCCTGCAGACATCAGTGCCTCTGCCTGAACACAGTCAACAGTGTGTGGGGATATTCACCTCCCTGGGGACGTCAGCACCTCCGTCTGAACACAGCGTGAGAAAGAAATGGTATAATTGACTGTTTACCTTTAATTGTTAAATTCACCTTTCTCAGATTTAGTCTGGTGACCTACTGAACTCCTCATTGGTCTGTATAAACAATCATTTCAAAGGTATTTATGAAAATCCAAACAGAACGAATGATGTGCTTTATGTAGTCAAGGCTACCAGCCACTCGAGACTTGCAGAACAGCTCTATAGCACATGGCCCAGGTCTCAATGACCTTCTGTTGCGTTTATATACACGTATATACACAACGTACTGGCAAGGAACAGCTGCTGTGTTATGTCCCCCTAGGAAAGCAGTCTTAAGTGAACTCTCATTACCATTTTAATTGGCTGCTTAAACATATACATAATTATGAGTTCCCTGGCAGAGAAGTATATGTTTAAGCACCTAATTCTGCTAAATAGCTGTACATGCAGACTTACTCAACCAGCTTCACTCTGGTGCAGGAGAGAAAGAGGGATCTGGATCAGGAATGAAACCTTTCCAAGGACAAGTGTGAGGTTAACGTGCAGCGTGGGACAGTCATCACGCATGTTTAATGAGCACAGGTCACTCAGCTGTCATGGTACTTGAAAGGTTTTTTTTTTTTTTTTACACCATAAAGTATGTTTCATACTAAATTCACACACCATGTCTGTTTAGACCTGAACATGGGCTGGATGCTATAAAATATCACGTATGAAGAGATTTCTGGGTTTGTTCCAAATATGTCTGGATTCTTAAGACAAAAAGATGAAAAAAGCTGTTCATTCACCTCTGGCTCCAGGCAGCATGGCAGCCAGACAGGCTCTGACTTCAGAAGGATCAGGGTCACTCAGGAGAAAACTGTTCTCAAGAGGACAGATTCAAGGAGCATCACATGCCATATATGGCAACAGCAAGGCGGGTCCATAATAGCTGAACATCTTTGCCTATGCCATCATCTGACTTATAAGAACGCGGGACTGACTCTCCTTATAGCCAATCCCAGTGCTTGCTTGGATGGTGTGTTTACTCTTAGAAGATTGTAAACATTTCTTCTCAAAGCTGCACTGCAATCTTGAAGGAATGAAGAAGGTGAAGTTAATTGCTTAACAAGATCTTCACCCTAGCAATTTGGAGCCTGTTGACCCTGTTGACCTGGTTGACCCTGTTGACCTTGTTGACCCTGTTGACCTGGTTGACCCTGTTGACCTGGTTGACTATGTTGGAGGGAAGAAAGTCTGAGGAGTGCTTTCCTTTAACAACTGAATACAGTTTCATCAGAACTGATATTGAATCTGCTAGATAATGAAAAAGCGTTAATGAGTTTCGCATAAAAAGTAACGAGATTTAAAGTGGATGACAAACTATTCTGTGTAAAACCTTTATTGTAAACACAAACTGACCAAAGATGGGGCCTCAGGCTTTCTTCTGTTGATTTATTTTTATTTCATAGCTTTTACACGGAATTCCGTGTGCCGGTCTCGGGATTCAACCAACCCTGTGATGGAGAGGAGGAGTGATATGAGGAAGGGGTGGTGACAGTTAACAAGGCTTCCTGAACGCTTTGTGGATAATTGTGAACCATTTTATTCATTTTAAATAACATCTTCACTGTGAAATGTTTCAGAGCAGTTAGTGTTTATTTAATAAAAAACAAACTCCATTCATATTACTTTTCCATGTTCATCATTTGAACGGTTTGTAGTCCTTGACGCGTCGTGCTGCAGGGTTAGCCATGTGGTTAGCATTGGCAGAGACCTGCTGTCCAGACCTGCTTTGCTGCGTCTGCGTCCCCACCACTCAGCCACCATCCGATGGCAGGTCTTCTCTGGGTGGTCTTCTCACCAAGGAGAAGTCAAATATCTTATTTTCATGAGGGTCCCTTTTAATTTTTAAAGAAGTTGAGAATTGTGCAATCACAAAGCTTAACTATTCATCTGTGTGTAGGATACAGGATGTAGTGGATATTTGAACATTTAACACAACCATCGTTGACCAGAATGCTGTTCAGACTCAAGACAAACAGGGAATTACAAAACAGATACCATCAAGGCAAAACAAAGCTTAATCTTGAAACAAGATTTGACACAGTAAATATTTGCAATTGGTACACCAGTTCAAGTGGAATCAAGAAATGTGTCTTCAGCACTAACTTTAAACATCTCAACATTGAGCAATCCCAATCCAAGTCCCAATCCTAATCCCAATACCAATCCTAATATTAATCCTAATATGGGAAAGCAAATTGTTCCAACTACTGAAAAGGCACGCTTCCCTGCTCCTGATCTTAGCCCTGGCTATGCTAAAGAACTGGGTTGAACACTGATCTTGCAAGAGATGTGAGGAGAAGGATGGAGATGGAGATGGAGATAGAGATGGGTGGAGAAGGATAGAGATGGAGATTGGTGGAGAAGGATGGAGATGGAGATAGAGATGGGTGGAGAAGGATGGAGATAGAGATGGAGATGGAAATGAGTGGAGAAGGATGGAGATAGAGATGGGTGGAGAAGGATGGAGATAGAGATGGGTGGAGAAGGATAGAGATAGAGATGGAAATGGGTGGAGAAGGATGGAGATAGAGATGGAAATGGAGATGGGTGGAGAGGATGATGACCCACCTGCAGTGAAAGTGAGTGTGTGCAGCAGTAGGCTGGTGAGGTTGTGCTAACTGGCTGTGCTCTAGGTGCCCTGCACTGTTACCTCAGTTAGGAGACTTAATATCCCCTTAATGAGCCCCTAGCAGCCAATAGAACAGCACAACCCTTGTGGTTCTCGCCGACACTTACAGACCTTCGTCATTATTGGATTTCTCATTAACGTTCAACACTACAAGTTGTCTCTGGGTCTTTATGAGCTACTCCTCAACTCCTAGACCAGTTACGGAGGCACTCACAGGTAATGGGAATCAGACATTAAAATGGCCATAGAGGGTCCTCAGTAAAGTGGACTAATAGAGTGATGGTAGTTTTAGCATCAACCCTCTGACAGCAGGTCCTCGGGTTGGCCTTGCCATATTTAAACACTACACTTGGGTTTTCTTTCATTAAAGTTTAAGATTATTAGAATAGGATTCATCAATGCCTGGAATGTGTAGATTAAGTGTGGAATGTAGATGATGTGTATATTAAGTGTGGAATGTGTAGATTATGTGTAGTGTATGAAGTTGCACAGGATTGCCCACAGCCCTGCTGGAGAAACACTGGCATGTGATAGAAGTTCATTAGCACACTGCTGTCTTGTTCAACATCATAAATAGTACTTCAGTAGACCAGTACTACAGCTCTACTGGAGACAAAGAGTAAAACCTAATCTGAATATTTATTTGTCTGCAGTATGTTTGCTTGTATGGGAGAGACTCCCTGTGTAAGTGGCACTGACATGTATTAACAGTGATGAGGCTTGTACGAACAGATACCATTCACAAATTCCCCTATAAGCCAGAGTTGCAGATCTCGTGTTCTGGTGGTAACATTTTACCTTATTAAACTGTCTGTCTTACAATGTAATACATACGTCTTTACTATTTTTTAAGCATTACTGAAAAAGACAAGCATGGAGTTGTTATTCACGTCCCTCCATGATAAATTGCCACTGAATAGCCTCGGCCTCAGTGGTGGAGTCTCCTGTCAATAACGTAAGTTTCCCATTTTATCCTGCCCCCCTCTCCAACCTGCCACACGACGCTGTCATCGTTTTACTGCCGTTATCTGCATTTGTTCCTACTTATCTCACAGGGACATAAAACAGGTATACTGAGTCTCCCATGGAGGCGGAGAAACATGCTAGCTTGCAGTCTGTCCGCCTGGCCGCTGGCGGGTGGACATCCAGGGTGGCACCTGTGCTCTGCCAGTGTGGTGAGCTAGCTGGCACAAAATCTTGAATCACGGAGCCTCTCCTCCGCAATGAGACCCCTGTGTGGCTGTGCATGTGGGCTCACCAAACTTCTACGCTACGTAGCAACGTTTGGCTGTTGTGTTGTCAGCTGTGTCCTTGGTCTGAGACTGCACATGGGTTTGTAACAAAGCGATGCATGTGCAGCTGTTTCAGTGCACTGTTACCCTAACAAATGTCCTGTGTAGGAGAACTGCCTGCGAGATTAAAAGTGAAGACCCCCATTCACAAGCCCCTACTATATCATAAGGGCCCCGTTACCCGAAAGTTGCTAATTAGCAATGATTAGCAATGATTAGTTAAATTGGCGTGCGCTTGGATGCTGGATCCGGAACCTGGCATTCCCGAAGCGCTCTCTAACCCCCCACCCCCCACAACCGACCTGCTCAGTTTCTCTGCTGCTGGGGTTTTCAACAGTGACAACAATTAGAGTTGTCACTGTTCTCATCAGTGGTTTTATTTATTTGTCTTGATCTCACTCCATGATTTGGTGAGAGAATTTAATCATGGTGTAGAATGTTAGCAGTCTGGAACTCAGTGAGAAGCTGTTAATGTATACGAGTGGTTTGAGTGTGTGTGTGTGTGGGCGTGGGTGTGCACGCGCTATTCTGGGAAGCGTAGGCATTTGTGTATTATATGGTGGGCAGCATCAGTTATGG
>NC_137512.1:25917500-25925000 GCF_041902795.1 Electrophorus electricus | reverse complement strand
ACAGTGATCACAGTCTTGTTACCACTCTCACAGTGATCACAGTCTTCTCAACACTCTCACAGTGATCGCAGTCTTCTCAACACTCTCACAGTGATCACAGTCTTCTCAACACTCTCACAGTGACCACACAGTCTTGTTACCACTCTCACAGTGATCACAGTCTTCTCACCACTCTCACAGTGATCACAGTCTTCTGATCACTCTCACTGTGACCACACAGTCTTCTCATCACTCTCACAGTGATCACAGTCTTCTCACCACTCTCACAGTGATCACAGTCTTCTCACCACTCTCACAGTGATCAGAGTCTTCTCAACACTCTCACAGTGATCACAGTCTTCTCAACACTCTCACAGTGATCACACAGTCTTCTCACCACTCTCACAGTGATCACACAGTCTTCTCAACACTCTCACAGTGATCACAGTCTTCTCAACACTCTCACAGTGATCACAGTCTTCTCACCACTCTCACAGTGATCACAGTCTTCTCAACACTCTCACAGTGACCACACAGTCTTGTTACCACTCTCTCTCTGTCCCTCCACAGCTCTCTTTCTCTCTTTCTCTCTCTCCCTTCCTATTTGGTCTCAGGACAGAAACAGATGAGGACGCCAACACAGCCCTGAGTGGGTGTGATGGGCCAGTTCTTCAGGGATATAAGATCTCACACTGGCATCTACGCATACCCTTGTTCTTTGACACTCAGTGTAACAGATGCAGTTGTCTTGGGGGAGTTGTGCATTTCCATTGTCAGGTTGTAATTAGCACTGAGATTTTGCCCCATGGGAAAAGACTCTCTCTCTCTCTCTCTCTCTCTCTCTCTCTCTCTCTCTCTCTCTCTCTCTCTCTCACTATTTTACTCTCTCTCTCTGGCTGTCTCTGGCTTTCTCCCTCTGTTACTTTCTCCATCTCTCTGCCCCTCTCTCTCTGTCTCTCCATCTCTCTCTATCTCTATGTCTCTTCCCCCATCACTTTATCTCTCCTCCAACAGGTGTACATTGCTGTGACTGAGTTGCACTCTGGGTAATTGAAACAGAAACAGATGTGTGCTGTGCTGGTGTGCATGACCCCTCATTCAAGCTGCGTAAAGCCACTGAGACCTCTGAGAGCTCAGAATGGTAGCAGAGCAGGACAGCAAGGGTTAAAACCCTTTCAGCTGGGCACTGCTTGGCCGTAGGTCTCTCATCAGGCCCTCGGTTTCATCATACATGCAGCTGAGAGGAGTCAGATGGATGTCAGCAGGGCCGGGATCAGTCCTGCTTTGGCACTTCTGATAATGTAAAGAAGTTCTTTCGAGTTGGAGACTATTGAAAGGGGTTTCTTTACTCTCTGTGTATTTCTCTGTCTCACCTCCCTCTTAGGTGTTTGATGTGGCTGGACTTCAGTGACAGCAGTGTTTGATGTGCTAGTGTTTAATGAGAGACCTCTATTATGAACCTGGTCTTTTTTGCCTCTTCTAAAATACAGTAGGTAATCGTATTTCATGGTGGAGTAAGGCATGCGAGGGTTTTTCAGGGTACAGTAGGGATAGCTCAGCAGTGAGGGTACTGGACCAGTCATCAGGATGTGGTTGGTTCTTGGTCATGATTGTAAGTCGCTTTGGATAAGACCGTCTGATAAATGCCATAAACGTGAATGTATTTCAGTTAATTTTATGGTAAAGGGCATTTCATTGTAAAGTGTATTTTATGGTAGTCATTGATATGAGAGTAATTCAGTGTATTTAAGGGTAGAGGAATTAACTTGAGGGTATTTCAGTATAAAGTTTTTCATGGTATAGTTCAGGGTATTTGAGGTTAGAGTATATTTCAGGATACTTCAGGATATTTCAGGGTGTATGTGTATTTTACCTGCAGGATATTTGAGGGTAGAGTGTATTATAGTGTTGGGTTTATTTCAGTTATTGTCAGTGGTGTTATTAGTGGTATTATCATGTACTGCATTTCATGATTTCCACATGGATACTACAGTTTTATGACAGAAAACTGATTTTAAACACACACACATACATACACAGGCGTACATACACACACACACACAAACACACACACACACACACACACACACACGTCTTCCATACTGAGTAGCTTCTCTCTCTCTCTCTCTCTCTCTCTCTCTCTCTCTCTCTCTCTCTGTGTTTTTCATTAAGCAGCTTTTCTAATGTTGAGCAGACACCCACCCATGAAATATTATAATAATATAATAATAATAGTGATGATAATATTAATAATAATGACATTTGCTGGTAAGTTGTTTTATAGCTCTTCTCTCAAACCCAAGGCTCAAAATACAAAGAATCTACATAACAGCATTACATATGCACACGCACACACACACACACACACACACACACTCACACACATACACACACACACACAAACACACACACACACACACACACACACACACACACACACACACAGACACACAGACACAAACACACACACTCACACACACACACACACACACACACACACGCACACACGCACACACACGCACACACAGACACAAACACACTCATACACACACATACACACACACATTCACACACACACACACACACACACACACACACACACACACACACACACACACACACACACACACAGGCTCGTTGGGGTGTGGACAGCCTTGGTCCTCGTTCTGCTAGCAATACAGATAAGCCCTGCATTTCACTGGGCTGCAGGGTCACAGGTATTACACATGCACATGTCTTCATGCTTACTCAGAATACTTATCAGTTGTCAAAATGCAAAGGTGTGTGTGTGTGTGTGTGTGTGTGTGTGTGTGTGTGTGTGTGTGTGTGTGTGTGTGTGTGAGAGATGTATAAGTGTGTGGAACCCGAGCTGTTAGCTGAAGACACCGAGGAAGACCGGTAAGGGGCAGGAACCTGATTATATGAGACTTAGCGTTTATCACAGTCCACTGAACAGATAACACACGTGCACAAGAAACAGAGAGAGCAGGAGGCTTTTTCTCCCTTTCAGAAGCTCTATCCTCTCATCCTGAGAGCTCGGTGCCTTTATTGGTTGATATTCCAGACGGATTCAGTGCTCAGGGAGTACGACACACACCCTGAACCAAAACCAAACAAGGCCCAGTGCCACCCTGAAACTCCCCTGCCCCTCACACCGTGGTGAATGCACCCTGTTCTCAGACATATTCAAACAGTCGTTGTGGACATCTGCCCCGCAGTCTGGGCTCAGGACACAGTAGCCAACCAGCCTCGTTATCTGTGTGGTGAACATCTGAGGTGAGAGTTTGAGGTTCAGGTTTGAATATCAAAAGCACACCCCCGCAGAATGGAGTGCGCAGAGTGAATGTGTCTCACAGCACTCTTTATTCCAGAGCCTTCCATCAGGTCGTCAGCTCACAGAAGTGCTTAGCATAGCAGAAGCTGGGAGAGACCGTCAGAGAGAGCTGGGTGTGAGCAGTGGTCCTGGAAGAGATACCAGAGTTAACATCATTAGCACTGTAAGCAGAGTTAACAGGATTAGCAGAGTTAGCGTCATTAGCAGTGTTAGCGGGGTTAGCGTCATTAGCGGGGTTAGCGTCATTAGCAGTGTTAGCGGGGTTAGCGTCATTAGCGGGGTTAGCGTCATTAGCAGTGTTAGCGGGGTTAGCGTCATTAGCAGTGTTAGCGGGGTTAGCGTCATTAGCAGTGTTAGCAGAGTTAGCGTCATTAGCAGTGTTAGCAGAGTTAGCGTCATTAGCAGTGTTAGCGGGGTTAGCGTCATTAGCAGTGTTAGCGTCATTAGCAGTGTTAGCGGGGTTAGCGTCATTAGCAGTGTTAGCGGGGTTAGCGTCATTAGCAGTGTTAGCAGAGTTAGCGTCATTAGCAGTGTTAGCGGGGTTAGCGTCATTAGCAGTGTTAGCGGGGTTAGCGTCATTAGCAGTGTTAGCAGAGTTAGCGTCATTAGCAGTGTTAGCGGGGTTAGCGTCATTAGCAGTGTTAGCGGGGTTAGCGTCATTAGCAGTGTTAGCGGGGTTAGCGTCATTAGCAGTGTTAGCAGAGTTAGCGTCATTAGCAGTGTTAGCGGGGTTAGCGTCATTAGCAGTGTTAGCGGGGTTAGCAGTGTCAGCCGTATTAACACTGACAGGAATGTAAACGTGATGCATTTCTTCACAAATGAAAACGCTTTTATTTCTTGTTGGACGTGTTCAATACATTTATAAATAATATAAATGAATTATAAATAATTAATCAATAATTATTTTTAATAATCAACTAACCTTAACCCTAATAATAATAAATTCTTTTAAATAAATTGGAGTAGCCATAGTACAGCAACTTCAAATGTCTCTCTTTTGCTGTTTCTACTTCTCTCTCTGCTTCTGTTTTCATTTTTATTTTTGTAGGGTCATGAACTTGTCAGCAGATATGAAATCTTAGGGTTTGCACATATGAATTTGACAGGTTCAAAGCTCTTTCCCAGTAATGCGTTTTGCGCCTGAGAAATACATTCTCAGCATCCGTGTGTAAATAATGACCGGCAGGAGACGCGCTCCAGCACTGAGGGGAGTGGTACAGGGGTGCCCCGTCCTCTGTGAGCGGATTTATCCCGATCCTTTCAGAAAGCACATGCCGTGCTGCGCTGCTCTGTGAACAGAAGGTGACTTTGTGCAGTTTTCTAATTATAGTTCTCTCAGAATGCAGCTGATTTAGTTTTGCGTGAAGTCTAAAAGAACCATGAACCACGAGACTGAGAGCTTCAGGCGTACTCTGGACTGAGGTCTCCAACTCCTCTGTCCACATGCTCTTTCAAATCTTACCCAAGTAATCTTTGAAAACCTGCCCCGTGTCGGAGAAACGGTGCTTTCCGTAGGAGTGTTTGGATGGATGCATCAGGACAGATGGAGAAGGAGAGAGAGAAGTGTGGACATGGTCTGTTGGCAGCATGGGGCGTGAGCAGTGAGTCAACACCTCACTAGTGGTTATGATTCAGCGTAGGCTGTTGTGGGTGGAGCGGAGACACACTGACCTGAGTCCATATTTACCAGAGACCCTGTTTACCACTGAATCACTTAGGCCTCCTCACTCCTTTCACCCAGCAGGGCAGGGTGTGTTCCAGAAAGCTGTGTGTACAGATAGATTTGCATGCACAGAAATGATTGCATCTCTCTTTCTCATTCTGTCTCTCTGTCCCCCCCCCCCCCTCTCTCTCACACACATTTGGGGTGTGTTGTAAACTTCTAGTGTGTAAATATGTAAGTAAGAGAATTGGTTGAACCATCACAGGCCTTGCTGTGTTCTCCCAGTTCTCCCAGTTCTCCCAGTGTTTCCACGCTTGTGATGTGTTCAGTGATGTCTAGTTAAATGCAGGACACATTCAATGAGAGCTGAGGGGTGTTCATACAGACTATGGATGTTCACATGGTATCCAGGGAGTGAGTTAGGACCCTGGTGACTGTTCAATTATGCTATGTGCCTGTCAATCTGAAAAAATGTCAAAATCACAGATCAGTGAAGTTAATGGACTGGACCAAAACTCCTGAGTTGGAACTGGCTGTAAAAATACCCTCATATTCTGAACAAATTAATAATGTTCAGGATCCACATAGATAAATCATAAATTACATAAATCACACTGCATCTGAAGGAGACTGGACGATGTTCTGAACCACAGACGAGGTTGACTAGACGCTGTGATCTGAACCCAGAAGAGGTTGACCAGACACTGTGTTCTGTTGACCAGACGAGGTTGACCAGACGCTGTGTTATAAATGCCAGCTGAACCCTGATTGTAGAGATGTGTGTCATGGGGGAACTCAGGGGCCATTTACAGTTTACAGTATCCACATGTTATTCACGTGTTCGCGTTTACAGTTTTTACACCAGAGAATGTCTGTGTTTAGCACAGAGTGGGCAGCGGTAGCGTGGGAGTGTTCCATGTCCCGGTGGAAGTACCTGTCTTCCTGAATGGCAGAATGTGGCATTATTGGGGTGTAAAACTCCAGAGTGTGTGATCTCTGCGTGACAGCGCTAATCAATACGCAGA
Organism: Electrophorus electricus; assembly: GCF_041902795.1. Lineage (NCBI taxonomy): Eukaryota > Metazoa > Chordata > Actinopteri > Gymnotiformes > Gymnotidae > Electrophorus > Electrophorus electricus. The sequence goes on along the minus strand of NC_137512.1, from coordinate 25,918,999 downwards.
CTGGTAGAGCTGGATTGATCGTCTAACGTGGTTTTCTGTTGCTAATGTGCAGAAAAAAACCAAGCCAAACCCCCTTTCTTCAGAGAGACCAGTGTCAGGGTGCCTGGCTTCCTTCTGGGTTTGGACTCTGTTATCTGATGGAGAAAACAGCCATGGTATCACTGATACACTAGCACAGTACTGCAGTCTGAAGGGTGGAGCCCCTTGTCCTGCTGGCAGCACAGCCAGAAGATGCTCTTAAATACTAATCTGGGTTGTGTGTTGTGCACTGGCGCTCCAGTTCTAATCCCTGCAGGGGAAGATGTAAAATGTGTCAGATTACTGCTGTTTAGTGAACACTGGACATTCAGAGCCCTGAGATAGTACACTGCAGCGTCAAGTCCTACACACACTCCCGGTAAACAATGGCAGGACACGCTGTTTGTGTGGGTGTGTTTTTGTGTGTGTACATGTGTACACATCTGTGTGTTTGAGGGTTCCTGGCATACTGTATGCTATATGTGTGGGTGTGGAGGCGTGGCCCTGGGTTTGGGGTGTGGTCATGGGTGGGTTGCTGGCTGTGGGGGCGTGGCCATAGGCAGATCACTGGGTTGGCTCAGTCACCCTACACCCACTGAAAAGGCTCGATGGTGGAGCCCCGTAGTTCTTGCACCTCAGCCTGTGTCTCAGCGTGACACACACACACACATACACACACAAACACACACGCACACACACGCACACACAGCCACACCCATGAGAGAGAGGGAGGGAGAGAGAGTAGAACAAAGAAATAAAGGCAGACATCAAGCAGCAAACAAACTACTCAGCTTTCTGATGTTTCTCTTTCTCTCTCTCTCCTCTGTCATGACTTGGACATCACTCTCCCAAGCGTGCACAAGTAAACCAATTACGGGGAGGATGGAAGGTGGGGGTGAGGGAGCAGTGGGTGGAGGGGCTACAGCAAAGGTCACATCCGTCTCAATCTGCGGACGGCTCTGAAATGAAAAACCCTGACCTGTCTGAACAGTTTAGTGTCCGCTGGGACTGCTCTGTCCGCCCAAGACTGTGTGCTGATACTACTGACAGTACTCACGGCTGTCAGAACCGTGGACATGCACACACAGACACACACGCACACACACACACACACACACGCACACACACACACACACACACACACACACACACACACACACACACACACACACAGACGCACACACACACACACACGCACACGCACACACAGACGCACACACACACACACGCACACACACACACACACACACACAGACGCACACACACACACACACACACACTCACAGACGCACACACACACGCACACACACACACAGACGCACACACACACACACGCACACACACACACAGACGCACACACACAGACGCACACACACACACACACACACACAGACGCACACACACACGCACACACACACACACGCACACACACACGCACACACACACACACACACACACACACACACACACACACAGACGCA
>NC_137512.1:25895000-25912500 GCF_041902795.1 Electrophorus electricus | reverse complement strand
ACACACACACACACTCAAACACACACACATACACACACACTCAAACACACACACTCAAACACACACTCAAACACACACACACATACACACACACACACACACTCAAACACACACACACACACATACACACATACATACACACATACACACACACACTCAAACACACACACACACACACACACACACTCAAACACACACACACACACACACACACACACACACAAACACACACTCAAATACACACACACATACACACACACACACACACTCAAACACAAACACACACACACACCCGAACACACAAACACGCACATGCACTCAAACAAACACATACTGACGCATGCACACACACACATACACAGACACACACCTATGCATACACAAATATGCACATACACTCACGCGCGCATGCACGCACGCACACATACACACACAACACACACACACATACACATTCACCCACAAAAGCTTCTCAGCCACTTCTGTAAAATAATAGATAGATAGATAGATAGATAGATAGATAGATAGATAGATAGATAGATAGATAGATAGATAGATAGATAGATAGATAGATAGATAGATAGATAGATAGATAGATAAAGGAACCATTGGCTTTGCTGGGACACTTGCCCTCTGCAGAGGTCCTTAGCTTATTGACCCACTACACGTGTGGGTTTACAGGCAGAAGCCTGTGGCTGCCATAAGGGTGATGTTCACGGTACAGGGGCACACACACACACGCTCTATAGCGCCCCCTGGGGACACTGGCACACGTTAGCACTGAAGACAATGTTCTGTAGCTCACACAGTCTCAGGGGAGTGTGTGAGTGTAAGTTCAAAGTTCAAAGATTATTTGTCACATACATAGTCATACACAGTATAACTTGCAGTGAAATGCTTTTTTGTAACTGCTCTGTCTGAACCGAGGAGAGATACAGGGAAATGGATGTGGTTTAATGAATAAATAAATATGTCACATTGAATGAAGAGGGGGTGCATACTATGCATATATACAATGTACAATTTCCAGTTTTTACAATTTACACTTTTTACAATTTTACAGTTTTTACAGTTTTTATGATGTTATTGTGAATATCATACCCAGAGTAGTCCCCACAGTTCATCAGTTGTCCTGATTCAGGGACCAAATGGCCTTCGGGGAGTGAAAGCGCTTCCCTATTGTTGGGATGGGTGGGGTCCTTCACAATCCTCTTGGCCTTGGTCTGGCACCGCTTGTAGTAGATGGTCTGCAGGTCAGGAAGTTCCGTGTGAGTGATGCGCTCTGCTGAACGCACCACCCTCTGGAGAGCTTGTCTTGTCCTGCTTGGTGCACTTCCCAACCAGACTGTGATGTTCCCCGTGACGATGCTCTCGATAGTGCAGGTGTAGAAGTTCCGCAGTACCTTGGAGGGCAGTCTGAAGTCTCTTAGGCGCCTGAGGTGGTAAAGACGCTGATGAGCCTTCTTTGCCAGGGAGTTGGTATGGAGGGACCAGGATAGGTCCTGCGAGATGTGAACACCAAGGTACCTGAAACTATCTACTCTCTCCACCGTGGTTCCACTGATCCTCACAGGTTGGTAGTGCCGCTCCTGCTTCTTGCTGCAATCCACGATCAGCTCCTTTGTCTTGCTGACGTTTAGGAGGAGATTATTTTCCTGGTACCAGTTTTCCAGGTGTTTAATCTCCTCCAGGTAGGCTCTCTCATCGTTGTCCGAGATCAGGCCCATGACGACGGTATCGTCAGCAAACCTGACAATGATGGTGGAGCTGGAAGTGGCTGTGCAGTCGTAGGTGTACAGTGAGTAGAGCAGGGGGCTTAGGACACAACCCTGAGGAGCTCCAGTGCTGAGGGTGGGGGTGGATGAGGCGCAGTTGCCCACCCGTACTGATTGTGGTCTGTCTGTTAGGAAGTTGGAGATCCAGTCACCCATGGATGGATGCAGTCCCAGATCCTCTAACTTAGTAGTGAGTAGGGAGGGGATGATGATGCTAAATGCTGAACTGTAGTGGACAAACAGCATTTTAACATGATGGAGACTGGCAGTGAAGAGGTGATGAAGTCTCTGACCAGCTTTTCAAAGCACTTCATCACGACTGATGTGAGCGCAACAGGGTGGTAGTAGTTGAGCCAGGAAGGCCGAGGTTTCTTTGTGACAGGGACGAGGGTGGATTGTTTGAAGCAGGATGGGATGAGAGAGTGAGAGAGTGTGTGTGTGAGAGAGAGTGTGTGCGCATCAGCAGGGCCACTGATGTGATTTGCTTTTGTTTTGTTCTGTTGGCGTGGCGGGGCATGTCCATGGATCAGGAGTGTGATTGATGGGCAGGTCCCAGCTGTGGCTCTTTGGGAGCAGGAAACATCAGACTGGGCTGGAATCTCAGTTACCTGCTACTGCTGTTCAGGGAAGGTTATTCCACCGAGCTGATCTAGGAACAGTCCAGATACGTGTGTGTGTGTGTGTGTGTGTGTGTGTGTGTGTGTGTGTGTGTGTGTGTGTTACTAAAACTTTGTTCAAAAGGACATGACATATTTTCACAAGGACACTATGACAACCTGTGAACGACTGTCCAGTTCTCTGTCTATTAAAATAATGAGAGAAATAAATAAAATTTATCACCTAAATAAAACTTACATATTACACACTGCATTACATTATAATACAGTAACAATAATAACAATCCAGCAATAATCTAATATATGTAATTAATTTATGTAATTCAATTGTCAGCCTATGATTTTTTGGTTAATTTTGCCAGTGATGTCGTAATTTAATGCAATTTAACAATTACAGTCAGATTCTAGTTTTTATTGCTATTGCTGTTAATACTTTAATTAATGCAATTATAGTTTTTATTGCTATTAATAACGTTTTCAAACAAGCCCATTAATTTCATTGGCAAATATGTCACGTCATGTTTTGGTCTGATTTGGTACTTTGTAAAGGTTGAGTGCACCTAGGGCCAAACATTTCTCGTTGGCCTTTCTCTGTGTTTTTCTGTCAAACAGCTAAACAATAATGAGGGAGAGAGAGAGAGAGTTAGAGAGGGGGAGCAAGAGAGAGAGAGAGAGAGAGAGAGGGGGGAGAGAGAGAACATTCTGTTCTAGCATTCTCCCAGTGTTCCTCTATTATTCTCCAAGTGTTCCTCTAACGTTCTCCCAGTGTTCCTCTATTATTCTCCCAGTGTTCCTCTAACGTTCTCCCAGTGTTCCTCTAACATTCTCCCAGTGTTCCTCTAGTGTTTTCCCAATGTTCCTCTAGGATTCCTTCAGTGTTCCTCTAATATTCTCCTAGTTCTCCCAGTGTTCCTCTAACATTCTCCCAGTGTTCCAGTGCCAGTGTTTGTTTAGTGTTTGTTTATTGTTTGGGTTAGTGTTTGTTTGGTTTAGTGTTTGGTTTAGTGATTGGTTAGTATTAGTTTAGTGTTTGGTTTAGTGTTTGTTTAGTGTTTAAGTGTTTGGTTTAGTGTTTGTCTCTCTCTCTTTCTACCTCTTATGGTCTCTCTTTCTTCAGAATGATGTTTCATGTGATCTGGAACGTGGTCATCTATTGCGTTTGTTGTGGTCAGAGAAGTGGGAGGACTTGGCATGCCTGAGTCTGTCTGAGATCCATGAGAGAGAGAGAGAATGAGAGAGAGAGAGAGAGAGAGAGAGGGAGTTAGAGAGAGAGAGAGAGAATGAGAGAGAGAGAGAGGGAGTTAGAGAAAAAGAATGAGAGAGAGGGGGGGGAGTTAGAGAGAGAGAGAGGGGGGAGTTAGAGAGAGAGAGGGAGACAGAGAATGAGAGAGAGAGAGAGGGAGACAGAGAGAATGAGAGAGAGAGAGAGAGAGAGAGAGGGAGTTAGAGAGAGAGAGAGAGAGAGAGAGAGAGAGAGAGTAAGAAAGGGGGGAAGGAGCGGGAGAGAGAGGGAGAGAGAGAGGCAGGGAGTGATAGAGGGAGTGAGAGAGAGTGAGATAAAGAGTGAGACAGGCAGTGAGTACCTCACCCTCAGGTTGCCCCAACCCTGGACAAGGTGATGGCCTGCCAGCCCTGTCTGGCTGATCTGGCTGTGTTCCACACTTAGAAATCTGTGATCTATTGCTTTCCCCTGCTTGCACATGCCTTCCGTGTGGGACATGCATGTTTGATGTGAAGGAGACACTTTTTTGCATGCCGGCGATATCAGAGGACGTACTGATGCTAATGTATGTGTTCAGGCCAGACGTTGGTGCTCTGCATGGCGCTCAGTCTGTGATTGACGTGTAAAGGACGGGGGGGTGGCTCTGCTGTTTTATCTCTTGTTTATTGAGGCCCTGAAATGGAGGGAGATTTTTACTCAGCGCATTTTAAACATCAAAGAGAAACATCAGCTGCAGGCAAGCGACGTTGAGGCTGTAGGGCTGTGATGGTTAAGAGGAGACCTGGTCACCATCGCCTGGGCATCACCTGGTGGGCTTCACCTGGGGCATCACCTGGGGCATCACCTGGTCACCATCACCTGGGCTTCACCTGGTGGGCTTCACCTGGGCTTCACCTGGGCTTCACCTGGGGCATCACCTGGGGCATCACCTGGGTCTGAGGTCTGTCTCTGGGCATCACATATTCAGCGTAAGAAACCCCCTTAGTTGAGGAGATGCTGAAGTAGGTGTCGTTAATAGAAGCACATGGCAGATCCCCTCTCTTACTCTTACTGTGTGCAGTACGCAGTGTGCGTGTGTGTACATTTATCAGCAGTAAATTACATGTTGATTTGTGTGGGTGTATGTGTTCCTCAAAGCTGAAGCTATTTTCATACTAATTAAGAGTCGTGAGAGAACTTACTGCAAATGAAATTCCTAAAGTTGATTATCAGCAAAGAGGTAAAACAGTTGTTCATCTGTTAAACTGCGAACACAGACTCACTGTGCTTGTTTGTGATGCTTTTAGCTTCAAACATTTGTGTGTGTGTGTGTGTGTGTCTGTGTGTGTGTGTGTGTGTGCATTTGCATGACTGATAACAGCATGTTGAATGTCACATATATCCAATGATACTTGGTGTGAGTGGTGGGGAGGATTTTAAACCTTAAACAAGTACAGTGCAGTGAACTGCATTGTTCTACCTCCTGGTACTGAACAGAGTAACAATCTATCTCCTGGTACTGAACAGAGTAATGTTCTGCCTCCTGGTAATGAACATAGTAACGTTCTACCTCCTGGTACTGAACAGAGTAACGCTCTACCTCCTGGTACTGAACAGACTAACATTCTACCTCCTGGTACTGAACATAGTAACGTTCTACATCCTGGTACTGAACAGAGTAATGTTCTACATCCTGGTACTGAACAGAGTAACATTCTGTGATACTGTGTCTAAAGAGACATTATATGATTTGCTCATTAAGTCTCAGTTAAAGAGTACTAACTTATTAACCGCTGAAGTGGATCAGATGTTAAATGCACATTGAACAGGTCAAGAAAGGAACACATGAGCAGCTGAGTGTTACACTCCCCTCCGTAACTTGCCCATCCGTGTGATGAACTCTCCATGTGGCTCTTCACATGTGGCCACGCCCCCTTCGTTAGCATCAGACTTTGTTGGTGTTCCCCATTACATTACTGGTTAATGTGTGTTTAAATGTCCCATTTTCTCACTTCGTCATGGTCTGGCGTTGCGATACCTTTCGAGGTTCTGTTGATATTGTTTATGTTTGCTGTGTTTATTTATGTTCGTATGTTCTTTCTTGTTTAGGTAAATGCCGTTACTTTTCCTATTGTCTATGTTTTACTTTCGTTTTCAATGTCTTTTTTGTTTACAATGACCCTGTCTCGCGCTCACATCCTGCTTCGCCCTCCTCACACTCCATGTCTTTAGCAGTGCCTGGATTCCTGTATCAGGCATGGGAATGGAAGATAACACTTGCTGTTGGGACTGGAATTCCATGACTTCACTTCTCAGACCATTCCAGTAGATGCAGATATATTGCTTTCTTTCTCCATAATCAGTGATGTCAGTGTACTGAATGTCAGAGTACTGAATGTGACATCCTCACTGGTGGTTCATTTATTTCCTTTGCCTGTAACAAACTTCTGAATGTGTTTGAAGTGTAACTGTGTTGGAGTCTAACTGCTGCTACGAGGCATATCTAAAAAAATCCACCTATCACAGCACAGCATGTTGTGTATGGCCGTCACCACTGCCGTCTGTGATGAGTACAAGTATGTGCATGGATAACTGAAAAGACTTGTGATCTTGTAGTGACATGAGACATGTAAGACCCCTGTCATCTCTCTGCAGACTTGAGGCAGAAGTCTTGAAGGACATTCACAAAACAGCATTAACATGCAGTCTCCTTGGTAGACCCTGGCAGGTGAGCAGGTTAGCTGCAGAAGCTGCGTTAGCCCTGTGTTTACCTCACATTCTTTGGTATATCTTTAATTATGTCTTTTTTTTAATCAAGTTTTCATTCTTGTCATGACTAAATTCTGTCTGAAGTTTTTCTCCGAGGCTTCTGGGTACGTTTAGCAGGGACAGTGATAGGCATTACTGGGGTCTGTTGGAGGCCATCACCACTGGGACAATCTTGGTGTTAACCGTCCACGTCCTCCCTGTTTCCTCTTTCAGTTCCTGGTATTTTTCCAACTTTCTCATATTCCTGGCTTTCAATGTTTCTGTCACTTGGGACTGCCTCATCCATCACCGCTGCTGCTCTCTGCATCTGTTATGTCCAGTTTGTTTGTCTTGTTTATCTGTGTTGGATTGTTATTTTTCTCCTCTCTCTGTGGTTCCTCCCATTTGGACTTGGGGGTGTCCAGCTCATATGTCTTGCGTATGTTCTTGTATATGACCCCTGACACGTGGTTGTGTCTACATCTTGGATCTTCTCTGGTGTGATACATCCCTGCTTCAAGTGACATGGTGCTGAGTGCTTGATCTTGTGATGCCGTGATTAGTGACTGTGTGCTGTCCTTCAGTCCTGCCTTTCCCAGCTGTTGGTAGGATTGTCTTATGTAAAACACCCCTGTTATCTGTCAGTGGTACATTCCATAGAGGGCCTTATCCTGCCATGGCACCTGCTCTGTTTCTATGGTAACCACCTCCCCCATCTGACTGAAGCACACTCTCATCAGCTCAGCCTTGGGGACCATTGCTTGCTTTGTGGATGTATCATGTCTCAATCAGTGGCTTTTACACCTTGTAGACCCCCCACCCTTCTGGCTAGTGTACCGTCTTTATGTACTGGATCTTGAGTGAAGTGCACTGTGAGGTGTTCTCTGGTCTTCAGAACTTCCACTGCTTCTCTTGGCCAGGTTACTGTGCCTGCTGGGTCTCTTATGATGTTCATGGCTTTGATCTTATTGGTCCCATTCAACTGACTCTTGAGGACCTGGCCTACCCTGTGGAGGTGTTTAAGTACCTGGCCTACCCTAAGAAGGTGTTTGAGGACCTGGCCTACCCTGTGGAGGTGTTTAAGGTTCTGGCCTACCCTTTGGAGGTGTTTTAAGGACTTGGTCTACCCTGTGGATGTGTTTAAGGACTTGGCCTACCCTGTGGATGTGTTTAAGGACCTGGCCTACCCTGTGGAGGTGTTTAAGGTTCTGGCCTACCTGTGGAGGTGTTTAAGGTTCTGGCCTACCTTTTGGAGGTGTTTTAAGGACCTGGTCTACCCTGTGGAGGTGTGTGAGGACCTGGTCTACCCTGTGGAGGTGTTTAAGGTTCTAGCTTACCTGTGGAGGTGTTTAAGGGTCTGGCCTACCTGTGGAGGTGTGTGAGGGCCTGGTCTACCCTGTGGAGGTGTGTGGGGACCTGGTCTAACCTGTGGAGGTGCTTGGATGTTGATGTCCTTCTCGATTGTGTCTCATGTTCGCATGTGACTAGAGAATCCTCAGGTATTTGTAGCTGTCCTCCACACAGCCTTGTGGAAGGTTAGTTCCCATCCTGATCACGTTCCCTCTTTTTCCTATCAACTGACTACACTTCCACAGGCCAAATGACATTCCTGCATCCCTAAAGGTAGTTCTGCTCCTGTATCTGTACTGTACTCACTCCTAGTGATGGTCTGGCTGAGAGGATCCAGGCCTGCGCAGAACAACAGTGGGGTCAGTGCATCTCTTCAGTGTGCTCCACACTATATGATCATCTAGAAAGCTGTCCAGTCTTCTGGATTTGACTTTATACAGGGCTGTAGGCATTCAAGCATCAAGGTGTGTGTGTGTGTGTGTGTGTGTGTGTGTGTGTGATTGAGTCATTTCTTGTAGTCTGCAGGTAGCACTCAGGTTGGTCTGTTTAGTTTTGTAATCCTGATTGACAGGTCTGTCTGCCAGTAGGTGTCACTTTGAGTTGTTTCCAGTCCCCGTCCCTGACAGGAGGTCCAGTGCTGTGGACAGGCCTGTTACTGCTCTGTAGTTGGATCCTGTTTGGTCCTTGTGGGGTCCTTCGTGACCAGAATTGTCCTGCCGTCTGTCAGCCCGCCTGGATGGGAGGTGGTATCAGCTCTTGGTTCATTTGTTACTCAGCCATGCAGAGCTGGTATTTTCCTTAGCCAGTAGACTTGGCTCATGGCAGGCCCAGGAGATGCCCCGTTCTTCGTGTTTGTGACCCGCTCTTCTGTGGGACATCTGCTGTTGTAATGCTGACTGCTTCCTGCTCTGGGAGATTCTGAAGCTTGGAGCTTTTTGGATTTGAGAAGCGCTGAGCACTGGTGTTATGTGAGGATTAATTTCCTCACACACTCTTCTACTGCTGTTCTGTATCCTCTCTGGATGGATCCATACTCACAGTTATGTTGAAATACGCTTTGGGTGGTTCACTAGTGAAGAAGGTATTTGCTCTTTTGGCTGCTTGTGTGTGTCTTGATGCCTGTGCTGTTGACCTTTAGCCTTTGTTTGGGAGACTCCAGAGGTTCATGTTTGAGCTGTTATAGTTGTATATGTAATTGTATCTTCTATATCCAGACCCCATCTTTGTTCTTCATGCCCTTCTAGAGCTCTGTCAATGTGCTGATTGCCATCTGAGTCTTTATCTGGGTTTCCATCCTGTGTTTCCATGGGGAACTGTGGGAGTGGCCTGTGGTTGGTATTTTGTAGACTAGCGTCTCCACCCAGTTCCTAAGTAACCATACCCATTTAACAATAATGAGGACAGACCTGTAGCTTTACCTTCTCTTGTGATGGATTGCTTAGAGAAATATATTTTGTCTACACCAAATGCAGAAGTAAATTCTCCATTAGCCTCATTCTAGTTTGCTAACGGGGCGGATGCTATCAACACCAGTACACACTCCATTCTGAAGCATCTCAAAGACCCTGAGGCTCATTCACACTTGTTTCCTGTTTCTTTTAGTTCAGCGTTAAACACTCCTCAACACTCGCCTCTTTACTGTTGAAGAACCTGAAGTAGATAACTGTTCATCCTTTTAACATTTTTTGCCCTGTCAGGTTGTAATCAGTACGTATTCTGTAATTCTCTCTCTATTCCAGTGAATGTCATTATTACATTCTCTCATCACACTGCTATATTTATATCTTATTGTATAAAAATCTATATCAAATTATCAGGATTATGCAAAAAATTTTAAGTGAAGTGTTGATAATTGCCTCAAATTAAATAAAAAACTAAAACTAAAAGGTGGAGTTTGATCCAAATTCAGCAGGCAAATATAGTTAATCACAACAACGTCCCTGTTAACTAGGTACGTCCACGTTAACCAGGTACGTCCCCGTTAACCTGGTATGTCCACATTAACCAGGTATGTCCCCATTAACCGGGTACGTCCCTGTTAATTAGGTATGTCCACATTAAACAGGTATGTCCCCGTTCACCAGGTACGTCCCCGTTAACCCGGTACGTCCCCGTTAACCTGGTATGTCCACATTAACCAGGTATGTCCCCATTAACCGGGTACGTCCCTGTTAATTAGGTATGTCCACATTAAACAGGTATGTCCCCGTTCACCAGGTACGTCCCCGTTAACCAGGTATGTCCCCGTTCACCAGGTACGTCCCCGTTAACCAGGTATGTCCCCGTAACCAGGTACGTTCCTGTTAACTGGGTACATCCACATTAACCAGGTATGTTTCCATTAAGCAGGTACATCCCCGTTAACCAGGTACATCCACATTAACCAGGTATGTCCCCGATAACCGGGTATGTTCCCATTAACCGGGTACATCCACATTAACCAGGTACGTCCCCATTAACCAGGTACGTCCCCGTTAACCAGGTACGTCCCAATTAACCAGGTCTTGGCTCCAGCTACAGTGTCTTGGTGTCCATATTGATAATGCATGCATGGGGAAAGTTCATGTTGGTTGTCTATGCTGTAAAGGCTATATTTTTAAAGAAATCTTAGTGTGTGTAAAATTAGTGAGAAGCTTGTCTCTGTGCTACCAAGCAGTTTTAGGGTTGAATTATTGCTGTATTACAGCACGGTTCAGGAGTCTTACTGTTCAGCTAAAGTCTCAGATTACTGCTGTGGAAACTGTGATGAAAGTCATCTGTGAAGGTGCTGTACTTCTGAGGAAGGCTTGTTCATGTCCTGCACTGCGGGAGCCAGCTGCCTGTTTCTCAGTGCAAATTAAATCATTGAATAAATATTTATTGTGCTTGCTTCAGTAAGGTGTTGAATAGCAGTCTAGGGAACTGTGCAGTTCCTTTAGACTGTGGAATTATACTGAGATGTGTAACAACTATCAGGCTGTATTGTAATTGTGGGATTTATTTATTAAAATTCATAAGACTGGCTGGTTACAAAACTATATGCTCATGGTTACGAGACTGTGTGCTAACCGCAGGCTGGTTACAAGACTGCTGATTGTCTGTCCCGTCTGCACAAATATCAATTCTATAAGTGTTATCATAGTGTGTAATAATTGTTCAGTAGTAGAATATTTGCATGACTGTGATGACAGAACTGTGCAGTTATTATGGATGTTGTGCACTAAATGTGCAGACTACATTTTTTACATGAAATATTGCCATTTTAACTCAAGTGGTGACACTAGTATATGCTGCATGTTTGTGAATGTGTGATATATCATTTATTATTTATATGTAATTCTTAAATTGTTTCCTATTTCACTTCGCAGTATGATCTGGAGTAAGACATCAGAATGCAGACATGGTGTTTGTTCAAGTCCAGTGAGTGTTCTGTAAAGACTAGTTCTTTGTGAAGTGTTGTGTTTGTATTGTGAAGTCCACAAACGCTGGCGTACAGCAGACAGGAAGAGCCGCTGAGAGAAGTCAGCAGGAGATCGCTGGCTTGGGTTAGTACCCCCTCATATAGGGCCTCTGAGCTGTGAAAGCAGTCTGCTGTGATGGGTGGAGCTTATCTTGAAAGCAGTGTGCTTTGATGGGCGGGGCTTATTTTGAAGCTCTGTGCTTTGATGGGCAGGGCTTTGCTGTCTGAGAGGTTTGTAGCATTTTCAACAGCATGTCTCTACTCACACATCACAGAGCCCCCATGTAAAACATTTAAGAATATTCTACAACTTTAACGGTACCTTCAGTCTCTGTTTTACACTACGTCATAACACTATAATTGGATATAATTATGTGGTTTGATCATTTAACATACATTAGAGGTAATTGGTTTGTTGATGGTTTCAAAACACTGGTTTCTAAATGTTTCCTATAATTTTCGGATCAGAACTTGAATCTGTGATTGTGTTTATTACTGACCTGCTCCTGAGAGGTTCTGAAGCTTGCCCATAGCCTCCTCACTGTCTCCCTGTGAGCATGCCGCGTTACAGATGGTGCTCACTGTCTGACTGATTCGTTTTCTCTCTTTTGTGCTTGTAAAGGCAGTAATTGCTACTGCTCACGTTTGTGAGAGGACACGCCATCGTTGGGATGAGGCTTTGGAGTTTTGGAAAGACAAAGGGACTTTTGGTGTTTGACCTCTTGCTGTCTTTTACTTCCGTTCTGTGATCTTCATGAGGCTCCTGGCTGAAGTGTTGGTTTGGCAGGAACATGGTATCCTCTCCTCTTCAACACTAATCAGACCCTCCCACAGCTCGATTTGAATATCACATGATGGTCCACGGTAATTAGCACCAAATACTCAACATTTAGATACATAAAAGTGCTTTACATAAGTCATTATTTCTGCCTCTCATGTCCCTGTAGATCAGATAAGCTGTTTGCTGTGTTTTTTAAAGTGTTGGTTTTATATTTTAGATGTTGCTTTTGCCACTGGGCCACTGAAGTAATTAAGATTTGGCATCGTCTGTTTCTATTCAACATCACTTTGTCTTAATCTTGTCTTACTGGTGAATAAAAAAGTCCCAGTCATTCATTAGAATCTGTTTGTCTGCCTCTGGCTGTGACCTGTAACTTTGATGTTGGCCTGTCCTACGAGTGCCCTGCGAGGTTCCTGATGTTCTCACTAAAATACCAACAGGACTGACATACAGGCACATGGCATGTTTCCATGGTAACCAGATTTGTTTGGACAGTAACCAGATTCGTGATCCCATGACATCACGAATGTGTAATGAGTCAGCCCTGTGCAGTGAGACAGCTTTGTGCAGTGAGTCAGCCCTGTGCAGTGAGTACAGTGAGACAGCCCTGTGCAGTGAGACAGCACTCTGCCCAAATGGAGCCATTATGTCAGTAGTTTAACATTAAGTGATATATTTTTTAAATCATCAAGGTGCCAAAGTGAATATTAAAATCATGAGTGTAGAAAGTGATTCACCTTTAGTCTTACTCATATTTAACACTACCGAGGAAGAGACAATGTGTGAGCACTCCGAGACTTCAGTAAACCTGTGTCCTGTACTTTTGTTGTGAGGGTCAGTCATAGACCGCTGTGGCCCTGACATCATACAGCGTGTCTGGAGGGTTCATTTGGTATGGAGGCTTGTTTCTTTGCTGTTTTGTGTTTTCTGACTGTGAAGGAGAGTGAAGCGTCTGTTGGACTTTCTGGAATGTATTCTGTTTAGGTCCTGTGAAAGGCGTGATATCCTGTGATATTGCTATCACGTCTCCCCGTGCAGGAAGCATGATTGCATATTTACAATCACCTCATAACCCACAGGGGGATGGTACTTCTTAAGACTGCCTGCTTTTTAAAATCATATCAGCTTCTTTTTTTATGTTTTGTGTTTAGTGCTAAGGCAACTGTGTGTGTGTGTGTGTGTGTGTGTGTGTGTGTGTGTGTGTAATTCTGATGGCTAAACAAGTCTAATCTTTGCTGCTTGGATGGTGGCCACTGTGGGTCTGACGTCACTGTGGGTCAAAGGTTACTGTGGGTCCGTGGTCACATGGTGCTTTGTGAAACGACTGAGAACCCAGTCAGAGGTTTTGGAGAGTTTGTATGGCAGTAACTTTACACGGTCACTAGTCCACAGTCAGATGCTGACACACATTAAACTGCTCAAGAGTGATGGACAGCACACACTCACCCCACGCCCTGCACACATTCACCCCACGCCCAGCACACACTCACCCCACGCCCTGCACACACTCACCGACGCCCACCCCACACTCACCTCACGCCCTGCACAGACTCACCCCATGCCCAGCACACTCACCCCATGCCCTGCACACACTCACTCCACGCCCTGCACACACTCACCCCACGCCCTGCACACACTCACCCCACGCCATGCACACACTCACTCCACGCCCTGCACACACTCACTCCACGCCCTGCACACACTCACCCCACGCCCTGCACACACTCACCCCACGCCCTGCACACACTCACTGACGCCCACCCCACACTCACCTCACGCCCTGCACACACTCACCCCATGCCCAGCACACTCACTCCACGCCCTGCACACACTCACCCCACGCCCTGCACACACTCACCCCACGCCATGCACACACTCACTCCACGCCCTGCACACACTCACCCCACGCCCAGCACACACTCACCCCACGCCCTGCACACATTCACCCCACGCCCAGCACACACTCACCCCACGCCCTGCACACACTCACCGACGCCCACCCCACACTCACCCCACGCCATGCACACACTCACTCCACGCCCTGCACACATTCACCCCACGCCCAGCACACACTCACCCCACGCCCTGCACACACTCACCCCACGCCCTGCACACACTCACCCCATGCCCTGCACACACTCACCCCACGCCCTGCACACACTCACCCCACGCCCTGCACACACTCACCCCACGCCGTGCACACACTCACCCGACGCCCACCCCACACTCACCCCACGCCATGCACACACTCACTCCACGCCCTGCACACATTCACCCCACGCCCAGCACACACTCACCCCACGCCCTGCACACACTCACCCCACGCCCAGCACACACTCACCCCACGCCCAGCACACACTCACCCCACGCCCTGCACACACTCACCCCACGCCCAGCACACACTCACCCCACGCCCTGCACACACTCACCCCACGCCCTGCACACACTCACCCCACGCCCACCCCACACTCACCCCACGCCCAGCACACACTCACCCCACGCCCTGCACACACTCACCCCACGCCCTGCACACACTCACCCCACGCCCAGCACACACTCACCCCACGCCCAGCACACACTCACCCCACGCCCTGCACACACTCACCCCACGCCCTGGTGCCCGGGGTAATGAGGAACCTACCAGCTTTTCTGTCTGTTCAGGTGCCTGATTGGATTATAACTGCAACCGTGATGCAATGCTAATTGCATTGGCTCTCTCTCTCTCTTGTTCTCTCTCTCTCTCTCTCTTGTTGCCCCCCTCTCTCTCTCTCTTCTTGCCCCTCTCTCTCTCTCTTTTGTTGCCCCCCCTCTCTTGTTGCCCCCCTCTCTCTCTCTTTTGTTGCCCCCTCTCTTGTTGCCCCTCTCTCTCTCTTGTTGCCCCTCTCTCTCTCTTGTTGCCCCTCTCTCTCTCTCTTTTGTTGCCCCCCTCTCTTGTTGCCCCTCTCTCTCTCTCTCTCTCTCTTGTTGCCCCTCTCTCTCTCTCTTGTTGCCCCTCTCTCTCTCTTGTTGCCCCTCTCTCTCTCTCTTTTGTTGCCCCCCCTCTCTTGTTGCCCCCCTCTCTCTCTCTTTTGTTGCCCCCCTCTCTTGTTGCCCCTCTCTCTCTCTCTTGTTGCCCCTCTCTCTCTCTTGTTGCCCCTCTCTCTCTCTCTTTTGTTGCCCCCCCCTCTTGTTGCCCCTCTCTCTCTCTCTCTCTCTCTTGTTGCCCCTCTCTCTCTTTCTTGTTGCCCCTCTCTCTCTCTCTCTCTCGTTGCCCCTCTCTCTCTCTCTTTTGTTGCCCCCTCTCTTGTTGCCCCTCTCTCTCTCTCTCTCTCTCTCTCGTTGCCCCGCTCTCTCTCTCTCTCTTGTTGCCCCTCTCTCTCTCTCTCGTTGCCCCTCTCTCTCTCTCGTTGCCCCTCTCTCTCTCTCTTTTGTTGCCCCTCTCTCTTGTTGCCCCTCTCTCTCTCTCGTTGCCCCGCTCTCTCTCTCTTGTTGCCCCTCTCTCTCTCTTGTTGCCCCTCTCTCTCTCTCTCTCTCTTGCTGCCCCTCTCTCTCTCTCTCTCTCTCTTGTTGCCCCCTCTCTCTCTCGTTGCCCCTCTCTCTCTCTTGTTGCCCCTCTCTCTCTTTCTTGTTGCCCCTCTCTCTCTCTCGTTGCCCCGCTCTCTCTCTCTTGTTGCCCCTCTCTCTCTCTCGTTGCCCCTCTCACTCTCTCTCGTTGCCCCTCTCTCTCTTTTGTTGCCTCTCTCTCTCTCTTTTGTTGCCCCCTCTCTTGTTGCCCCTCTCTCTCTCTCTCTTGTTGCCCCTCTCTCTTTCTTGTTGCCCCTCTCTCTCTCGTTGCCCCGCTCTCTCTTTCTCGTTGCCCCTCTCTCTCTCTCTCTCGTTGCCCCTCTCTCTCTCTTTTGTTGCCCCTCTCTCTTGTTGCCCCTCTCTCTCTCTCTTGTTGCCCCTCTCTCTCTCTCTCTCTCTTTCTTGTTGCCCCTCTCTCTCTCTCTCTCTCGTTGCCCCTCTCTCTCTCTCTTGTTGCCCCTCTCTCTCTCTCTCGTTGCCCCTCTCTCTCTCTCGTTGCCCCTCTCTCTCTCTCTCGTTGCCCCTCTCTCTCTCTCTCTCTCGTTGCCCCTCTCTCTCTCTCGTTGCCCCTCTCTCTCTCTCTTGTTGCCCCTCTCTCTCTCGTTGCCCCTCTCTCTCTCTCTGCAGGGCCCGTGGCAGTCATCAGTGGAGAGGAGGACTCGGCCAGTCCCCTCCACCACGTTAATCATGGCATCATATCGCCCTGCACCCTGGACGCCGCCCCCGATGCTGTGGTGATCGGAATGACGCGCATTCCTGTGATCGAGAACCCACAGTACTTCCGACATGGACACAACTGCAGCAAGCCCGCCACCTGTGAGTACCACACACACACACACATGCTACTGCCCTCCACCTGGGGTACCTGGGGTAACACTCTGGAGGTCCCCTCCACTCACCACTGCTGCCTGTGCTAGCCTCTCTGGTGCCCCCTGGAGGTCATCCAAAGGGAACTCAATCAATTGCTTTTTGCAGTGCTGTGAAGTTTTTAAAAAGCCTGTGAAAGTCAATGTCGGCACTGAATGGCAGGAGCGCTCGTCCACTGGAGCGATTTGTGGCCCTCTGTCCTTGTCAGGATGTTCTTTTATAGTGAAGTTAAAGGAGTGTGTGAACTCAGCACTGTGGAAGACGCGTCTAGTTTAACGCCACCTACAACACACACACTGGTGTGAACAGTCCAAAGAGAACAAAGCAAAGAGAGTTATACATACAGGCATCACACACACACACACACACACACACTCACACACACACACACACTCACACACACACACACACACACACACACAGACACACACTCACACACACACACTCACACACACACACACACACACACACTCACACACACACACTCACACACACACACACACACACACACACACTCACACACACACACTCACACACTCACACACACACACACACACACACACACACACACACACACTCACACACACACACACTCTCACACACACACACACACACACACACACTCACACACACACACACACACACACTCACACACACACACACACACACACACACACACACACACACACACACACACACTTTCTGTTGGGGGAAAAACGTTTTCCTTGTCTTTCGTTTTTCTTGAATAACTAGTAAAGTTTTTCCAACTTGAGCTCAAGCTGGGATGAGTTACCTTTGTCCATTATCTTTTCCATTTTTCCCAAAGCTTTAATCTCCTCCCCTCCCCTCTCCTCTCCCCTCCCCCTCCTCTCCCCTCCCCTCTCATCCCCCCTGCCCCTCTTCCTCTCCTCTCCCCTTTCCTCTCCTCTCCCCTCCCCTCTCCTCTCCCCTCCCCTCTCCTCTGTGGTGTGTGTATACATGGCTGTCACTCCACCTCCACTTTGGTTAAATCAAATGGAAGTGTCCCATAATCAGTCCCACTCAGCTGTCCCGTGACAGTCCCGCTTGGCTGTCCCATAATCAGTCCCACTCAGCTGTCTTGTGACGGTCCCGCTAGGCTGTCCCATAATCAGTCACACTCGGCTGTCCCGTGACGGTCCCACTCGGCTGTCCCATGAT
>NC_137512.1:25887500-25890000 GCF_041902795.1 Electrophorus electricus | reverse complement strand
TAGGTGGAAAATGGGGTGTGTGTGTGGGGGGGGGGGAACACACTCTAAGCTCCTGCAGATCAGGCCTAACACAAACCCACGAACCTAACACGAACCCTAACACGAACCCTAACCCTAACACTCACCCTAACCCTAACTAACCCTTACTCTTACCCTAACCCTAACCGTAACACCTAACACTAACCCTAGCACTAACACTAACACTAACCCTTACCTGTGTCACTCTGACTAAGTGCTTGACAAAAACTATAGCTCTGCAAGAATCTTAATGAATCTCAACATCTGGAGAAACACACATTGATCTCAACATCTGGAGAAACACACATATGAATCTCAACATCTGGAGAAACACATATGGATCTCAACATCTGGAGAAACACACATGGATCTCAACATCTGGAGAAACACATATGGATCTCAACATCTGGAGAAACATACATATGGATCTCAACATCTGGAGAAACCCACATATGGATCTTAAAATCTAGAGAAACACACATGGATCTCAACATCTGGAGAAACACACATATGGATCTCAACATCTGGAGAAACATACATGGATCTCAACATCTAGAGAAACACACATGGATCTCAACATCTGGAGAAACACACATGGATCTCAACATCTGGAGAAACACACATGGATCTCAACATCTGGAGAAACACACATATGGATCTCAACATCTGGAGAAACATACATATGGATCTCAACATCTGGAGAAACCCACATATGGATCTTAAAATCTAGAGAAACACACATGGATCTCAACATCTGGAGAAACACACATATGGATCTCAACATCTGGAGAAACATACATGGATCTCAACATCTAGAGAAACACACATGGATCTCAACATCTGGAGAAACACACATGGATCTCAACATCTGGAGAAACACACATGGATCTCAACATCTGGAGAAACACACATATGGATCTCAACATCTGGAGAAACATGCATATGGATCTCAACATCTGGAGAAACCCACATATGGATCTTAAAATCTAGAGAAACACACATGGATCTCAACATCTGGAGAAACACACATATGGATCTCAACATCTGGAGAAACATACATGGATCTCAACATCTAGAGAAACACACATGGATCTCAACATCTGGAGAAACACACATGGATCTCAACATCTGGAGAAACACACATGGATCTCAACTTAAAGAATAAAAACTATATGAGTGGAGAGAAATGAAAGGGTGAAGGGGGGCAGCTGAGAGAGAGAATGACAGAGTGAGAGGGAAGAGAGAGAGAAAGAACTGAGAAGAGGGAGAAAACTAGGATGACCTCCCAGCAGAGGACAGGTTGACCTGTGGCTAACAGACGTGGAGTCATAAATGTCTCATCTCTGTCCGTTTGTTCTGCAGTTTAACGCTCTGTCGAAGAGACTCCGCCCTTCAGTCCTCCGTCTGTCGCTCCTGACAACACCCCACCTGGAGAGAGTCCAACAACCCCCACTGCTGCACAGGAGTCACCACGGCGATGGGTGGACCACAGCTGATGTGCTGTTATCTCACAGAAAAGATGACAGGAACTCTGAAATGGCTCTCAAACGTTACCACTAATTATTGCCTTTATGTTGATTTGTAAGTGCAGATATTTATTTGTGATTTCAAGTTCGGTTTATTCGTCACATACATAGCCATACACAGTATAACTCGCAGTGAAATGGTGGATTTCGCTTATCTTCGTGTACTGTATATTTACCCTTGATGGCCACAACTGGTAGGGGTCACCGATTAGAAAAACATCACTTCATGGAGGGTGTGAATTTCCCAAGTCCTCAAAACCCCACCAGTCATGTTTACGTTATTCCAGAATGATAGAATGATAGAAGACTGCAGCGATGGAGCCAGTATCCTGAGGTGTACGGGACAACATCACGTCCCTCTGCTGTGGGAACCTGGAGTCCTGCCATAACACCTCTGTGAGGACGCCACCCCCACACGGCTGTTTCCAGCTCTCCTTCTCATCCGAGGTGCACGTTGGCAGGTCACAGAGTGCATGTGGATATGGCTGTGCTTCCCTGGATTTCAAACGGAGGTTTGAAGGTGGAGGTTCTCAGGTCTGCTCTGGGCCCTGGGCTTGCTGCAGGCACTGCCCAGAGGAGGCTGTGCAGAAGCAGGAGTGTTCCCACCATGCTACACGGCTCCTGCGGCATGCTGTGCGCCGCTGCTTTCACATTCTGCTTTTAGCAGAAAATGAGTGGCATGAGTATTTCAGCTGTCCACCACAGGAGACCCAGCCAAGCACTCTCTGGGCAGAGACCCAGCCAAGCACTCTCTGGTCAGAGACCCAAACAAGCACTCTCTAGGCAGAGACCCAGTCAAGCACTCTCTGGGCAGAGACCCAGCCAAGCACTCTCTGGGCAGAGATCCAGCCAAGCACTCTCTGGTCAAAGACCCAGCCAAGCACTCTCTGGTCAGAGACCCAGCCAAGCACTCTCTGGTCAGAGATCTAGCCAAGCACTCTCTGAGCAGAGACCCA
>NC_137512.1:25860000-25882500 GCF_041902795.1 Electrophorus electricus | reverse complement strand
TTCATATGTTACAAAGGAGGAATCTGCAAGACCGGGTTAGATTAGAAACATGAGTTGAAAACAACAACTGGTTGTCCAAAGTTATGCCCAGGCTACGGGCAGCTTCGGATGGTGATACCAGGGAGTTCTTAAAGGAAACAGTGAGGTCATGGTAAGGGTTGGGAGTACCTGGGATGAACAGAAGCTCAGTTTTACTGGGGTTGAGCTTCAAGTGGTGGGCTGTCATCCATGACGCAATGTCAGTCAAGCATGCTGAGATACATCTGGAGACCTGCGTGTCAGAGGGTGAAAAAGAAAGAAATAATTGAGCATCGTCGGCATAGCAGTGGTAGGAGAAACCATGAGAAGATATTACATCACCAAGAGAACGAGTATACAAAGAGAAGAGAAGGGGGCCCAATACTGAGCCTTGTGGAACACCAGTGGAGAGTCTACACGGTTTGGATGTGGATCCTCTCCATGTCACCTGATAGGACTGAAACCATCTCCAAGCAGAGACAGTCACACCAAGCCAGAGAGAAGAATGTTGTGGTTCACTGTGTCAAAGGCTGCTGAAAGGTCTAGAAGAATCAAAACAGATGACTGTTTGGCAGCTTTAGCAGCATGAAGTTTCTCAGTCACCCCTATGAGGGCCGTTTCTGTAGAATGTGCCAGTTTGTAGCCAGACTGATTGGGATCATGCAGCTTGTTCTGGGTGAGAAAAAGAGACAATTGATTATAAACTGCTCATTCAAGGGCTTTTGAGAGGAAAGAGAGAAGTAATACCGGTCTGTAGTTGGTAACACTGGAGCTGTCAAGTGTGGCCTTCTTGAGGATTGGTACCACCCTGGCAGTTTTGAATGCAGTTTGCATGTATCCAGAAGATAAGGAGTTGTTGATGATGACAGAGATGAAAGGAAGCAGATCTCTTGCGATTGTCTGGAACAGAGCAGAAGGAATCGGATCCAGCGGACATGTAGTCGGTTTGCTGGAAGTCAGGAGTTGAAGAATTTCATCTGTGGAGAGAGGAGAAAAAGAAGTCAAGAGTTGGATGTTGGGGAATGCACATTAGTTGGAGGAGTGGGAACAGTGGAAAAGGACTGGTGGATTTCTGCAACCTCCTCCTCAAAGAAGATGATAAAATCCTCAGGAGTAAGAGATGAGGAAGGAGGGGGAGGGGAGGATTAAGGAGAGAAGAAAAATAGTGAAGAGCTTGTGTGGATCAGATGATGATGATTCAAATTTCTCTCTGTAGTAGGATGACTTTGCAGATGTTACTTCCAGTAGCAACATCCACTGGTCTGCTCAGTCTGAGGCCAGTGTGTGTCTTAGATCTTCACAGTTAAATGGTGTTCTTGTTTGCAAAGATTAGTGGAAATATTTTAGTCTGATGATTCAGTCGTTTGTGTTTTATAGTGAGTAAGTGTCGTGCCTCTTCTGTTGTTCTTGGGCGGTATTACTATCTAACAGAATTTACAGTGTTTTTGTTCAGTGTGTTTTGACTGCA
Organism: Electrophorus electricus; assembly: GCF_041902795.1. NCBI lineage: Eukaryota > Metazoa > Chordata > Actinopteri > Gymnotiformes > Gymnotidae > Electrophorus > Electrophorus electricus. The sequence continues at coordinate 25,881,014 of NC_137512.1, read as the reverse complement.
CTCTGTGAATATGTTGTGTTATGGTGTGAATATGTTGGTAATTGTCATTTAAAGTTATTTATAGTGTTTACTGGAAATCTATGAGCAGGTCTGAAGTCTGAGGGCAGAGAATAGGGTGTACTCCCCTGGGAGACAGAGGGGGGGCGGAGTGGGTGTGTGATCTCGGTTTGTGTCTTTCTTGGGCTCATTTTTATTCTGACTTGGTTTTCAGATTAATGTCAGGAGTGTGAATCACACACTGTTTTCCTCCAGAGCTTCTGAGCCCCTCCCAGCAGTGCCCCTAACCTTCACGTGAAGTGTGAACATTCACGTGGAAGCGGCCGCATGCACGAGGGGGTGTGGGCTGTGCTCAGCACCCCACTGTATCCACGACAACCACAGGTGTCCGCGTCACACTGCTGTGGGATCATATTACACTCAGTACACGTTTAGGGGTAGAGAGCTTACATTTTCTTTATTAAGCTCAGAGGAATCAGACATTTATTTAGTTTTTCATGTGTTTGAGTGGAAGCCATATGATGACTGGGGTCAAAAATAAACAAAAATGCAATCATGTATGTGTGCAGACCCAGAAACAGAACATGTGTGTGTGCAGGTCCAGAAACAGAACGTGTGTGTGTGCAGGTCCAGAAACAGAACATGTGTGTGTGCAGGCCCAGAAACAGAACGTGTGTGTGTGCAGGTCCAAAAACAGTGAGATTCCCATGTGCAGCACCACTCTGCCGTGTGCACTCTCGTGTGCAGCATTACTGTAAATTTTCTTGGTGATTTAAATTTGTTTTGGGTGTTCTATGTTTTTTTGAGCTGTATTGTCATTTTGAGTGACAAGTTCACACCCAAGACCCAGAGTTCCACTTTACACCGTCACCATGTAGAAGACTTACACTGTCTACTATTACACTGATACCCCTCTCCCTCTCTCACTCTCTCTCTCCCTCTCTCTCTCCCTCTCTCTCTCCCCCTCTCGCTCTCTCTCTGTCCCTCTCTCACTCTCTCTCTCACTCTCTCTCTCTCTCTCTCTCCATCTCTCTCTCTCTCTCTCCCTCTCTCTCCCTCTCTCTCTCTCTCTCTCTCCCTCTCACTCTCTCTCTCTCTCACTCTCTCTCCCTCTCTCTCTCTCTCTCTCTCTCTCTCTCTCCCTCTCTCTCTCTCTGTCCCTCTCTCACTCTCTCTCTCTCTCTCTCTCTCTCTCTCTCTCTCTCTCTCTCTCTCCCTCTCTCCCTCTCTCCTCAGACGTGCAGCATATAAAGAGAAGAGACATCATACTGAAGCGTGAACTGGGTGAGGGGGCCTTTGGGAAGGTTTTCCTGGCAGAGTGTTATAACCTCAGTCCCACCAAGGACAAGATGTTCGTGGCTGTCAAGGTAAGAGATGGTGTGTCCATGGGAACGGGGTGACCTCCGTCTCGAGTTACACGAGCCCCACTGCCGAGCTCACGGCCCACACACACACACACACACACACACACACACACACACACACACACACACAATCGTCCCATGGCTTAGAGAGGCAGGCTCACGGCCCACGTGCAGAAAGAAGGCCTACTTTGAGTAGTGGAAGGATCAATAGTAATGACTGGTGGTGTATGTGTGTGTGGGTTAAAGCGTATCACAATACCCTGGAGAGAAACCAGTGAGTTACGGGTATACAACACAGTGTACAGTAACCTCTGACTAATACCTAATACCCAGCATCACCTACTGAAAGCTCCAAGTAGTCACCCGGGGCAAAAAGAGTCCAGTCCGTGACCGTTCAGATCCAGTCTACCATCAGGACAGGTTTCCCGGTAAAGACCCTCTCAGGAGAATGCTACTTTAACTTTCTTTTATGAAATCTTTTTGCATGTTGTGTTATTACCAAGCTGTTCAATATTATGGAGTCTTGTGGAATAATTGTGGAATAATTGTGGTATAATTGTGGAATAATTGTTGGTTGTTGTTACAGTTGTGGTGGGCATGGTGTGCGGGAGGAGGAGAGGCCTGCAGTGACTGAGTTTAATTAGTTTACTCACTCCTCCCCTTCACAAGACTCCTCCCCTTCACAAGACTCCTCCCTCTCCCAACACTTCTCCCTGTGTGTGCGTGTGGGGGGCTTTCTCTGGAAGCTGTAAGACCCAGCATATATTCATCATCCGTGCTGTTTAATAGCCATAACTGATGTGTTCCCGTGTGTGACTGACCCACGTGTGTTGGCGGTGTGGAGACAGGCACATGCCAACCTCCGGGAACTCACACATGACACACATGTACACACACATGACTTAACTGGGTGTGTACAGAGTGAAAATATGAAAATATGACCAACTTTCAAAGACATGTAAACCATGCACCACCACGTCAATCAACACATTTATCACATCATTTATTAATATTTGGAGTACTTTCCTTCACACACATATGACCTGTCCTCCGGGGGGGTCTAGCTCCTGAAAATGGGCTGTTTCCATCGCTATTCCACTCAGGTTGTGTCCCACATGTTACTGCTCCCTTTGTAAGGCTCACAGATGGAAACATTGCGTTTAAAGTGAAAAGCAATTCCAGCCGGCAGGTCCATCAAAGCCTGCACCTGGAATGCAATTTGCAGAGACCGAGGATCCCCCTATAAACACGCAGCCGCCTGAACACAGCGTTTATGCCTTCATGTCCCATCGGCACCTAGAGATCTCTGCAGCCTGTGGGTTAATCAGACAGATCAGGTGTTGCAGGACATTTAGACTGTTGGCTGACAGGGGACGGTTGTCTTCATAACTGTTTCATGACAGGGGACAGATGTCTCCATAACTGTTGACTGACAGGGGATGGATGTCTCCGTAACTGTAACATAATTGGCGGCATTTGTTTGTCCTTGTTCAATGTACTTACATGTACTTACTACTTAGTACAAGGGGGTGAGGGAACACAATTCCTGAATTCCTAACCTGTATCATCAGGGACAAGTCAGAATTCCTGACATGAATCATTGTAAGTCAGGAATTGTTATGAGAAATACAGCAAAGTTAGTGACGAGCTTTGTCCCTTTTTTATTAACACCTGTTATGTTTCTACCCAAGTGAGTTTTTGCCAAAACGTCGCTTTAGCATATAGGTCATGGAAACAGAAACGGTTAGTAAAATTCTAGCTTGAAATGTTCCATTGTAGCATATAACAACTAAAGCTTCATAGAACTTAAATGGAAACAATAAAGTTCAAGTTCAAGTGTTTAAGAATAGAAATATTACAACATGCAGGTAGACCAATATGTGTGATATTATGTAATACATAAGGCTGAATGGAACTAAGATAGCCAGGCAGGCAGACAGACAGGCAGGCAGGCAGACAGACAGACAGACAGACAGACAGGCAGGCAGGCAGGCAGGCAGACAGGCAGACAGGCAGGCAGGCAGGCAGGCAGGCAGGCAGGCAGGCAGGCAGACAGACAGACAGGCTCTTTTCCTGTTTGGTTTCACATTAAATACATTTAGACGTAGTGCCCTCAGACATACGGCACAATCAGAAGCGAAACGTTTCTAGAAGCTCATGATTACAGTCACAGTTTCTGTCTTTGACCAGCTCACCTTCACGAGGGGGCATGCCAGAGCAGGAAACTCAGCACAGTGTGTATCGTTCTGCCCACAGTCGATGTGGGCATTGTTAATCTACCCCCACAGCGTGAGAGGACTCTGGTGTTGGGGGAGACCTGCCATAAGATGGCTCATCCTCACAGACAAGAGCAGCTCGCACTGCACACACTGTTCCACTGGACTGGTACCTGGCATAGCAGTAATGGCTAACGTGCAGAGCCCTATCTACACGTTGAAATTAATTGGTTAATTTAGATCATTCTGATTGGCTCAACACTCCAAGGTGACACATGCTACTTTGGACCTTTGCCCTGAAGGCTGTTGGATAATAGAGAGAGCTGGTATCACTTATACAGGGCTGGTATCACCCGTACAGCCCTATTGACAGGACTGGTATCACATTTACTGCCACAGTCAACAGGGCTGTTGTTAGCTAAACTGCCCCTATCGACCGAGCTGGTATCAGCTAAATAGCTCCTATCAACAGGGCTGGTATCACCCGTACAGCCTATATCAATACAGCTGGTGTCACCTTTACAGACCTTCCCATGGGGCTGGTATCACATTTACAGCCCCAAAGCCTGTAGGTGGGTTTTACCCATTACAGGCCCTATGAGAAGGCTGAAGGGCAGGTGGGTTCAGGGGTGACAGCTATGTCATGCCAGACTTGACTCAGATTTGGAGGGAGGTTTTCCCATCTCTGCTGTGAGGCCCCAGTTAATCTCCATATCTCTTACAGCAGTGTGTGTGAGTGGTGATGAAAGTTCAGGTTTAAATGAATCCGAGATTCATCAGAACCAGGCAGATGGATCAGGCCCAACCATGAGACTGGGAGACGGTTCATGACAAACAAACCCACTGGGGTGTGTGTGTGTATAAAGACATGGTTTGCTACCCAGGAGCAAGTTTAATCTGTCCGGATGGCAGCGATGGAGATGTGGAGTGTCAGGTGCAGCTTAGGGGCAGACAGCTGAGCAGGTACACACACACCTGTACTGTGAGGACTTAGAGTCAGCACTCAGTGCGTGTTGTTGTTTAAATCAACTCCAGTGCACATGTGACGTTAATACTGAACAAATCCCCCACACCACTGAGATTGTTCTGGATGTTTCTGTGTTGTCACTTCATCTGCATTTTAATCATGTTTTATTTATCACGGAAAAAAAAGCGTTCGACTCTGTGCGCAACCGTCCATAGAGGCACAGAACTGGGCACACAGCCAGGATGCAACAAAATGAGTCTCTGCTTTATTGCAATGGTTCAAAAAAGCATGAAAAATAATCTTCTGGGGAAAAAAGCAAAAGGATTTGATAAAGCTGAGATAAGATAAGATAAGTGTTGCATTGTGAGTTTTCCCTAAACTCAGCTGCAAGATAATCAAGGAAATTCAGAGGCTTCTGTGTTCATTAGTGAGACGGTTGTCCTCCGAGTCAGAGCTGTAACATTGAATGTGGTCGCGTCTTCTGCTTCACATGCTCTACTGCGCTGTGGGACTGAGGCCCTGCGTTTACTGTCCAGCTGTGACGTGGTTCTTTATGTGTGTTACTTGTCTGGTGTACCGATTAATTCATGCCTGGTGTGTGCGTGTGTGTGTTGTTCCACTAATTCAGGCACTACTTTGTGTTGTGTGTGGGGCAGATTCTGAAGGTACTTTGTGTTTGTGTGTGTGTGTGTGTGTGTGTGTGTGTGTGTGTGTGTGTGTGTGGGGCAGACTCTGAAGGACCCCACACTGGCAGCGAGGAAGGATTTCCAGAGAGAAGCGGAGCTCCTGACCAACCTGCAGCATGAGCACATAGTGAAGTTCTATGGCGTATGTGTGGACGGCGACCCGCTCATCATGGTCTTTGAGTACATGAAGCACGGAGACCTGAACAAGTTCCTCAGGTTCACTACACGACTCTTATCTTCAGCCTTGTGTACAGTACACCTTCTGTTCTTTACACTAGGACACTTGTCTGCTCTTGTCTGCTGTTACTTACTTAAACAACACAGAAATACACATCAGTTTCTCCAGAGATTAGTGATGTGACACGTGGTGATGGACTCGTGGATTCTGAGGGATCATCACGTACTGAGTTGGTCTCAGCAGGGACATGCTGGTGTCAGCAGGAGATACTGGGTCATACTGGGTTGTACTGGGCTGTACTGAGCTGTACTAAGCTGTATTGGGCCGTACCGAGCTGTATTGGGCCATGCTGAATCATTTCAGGCCCTGCCTCTATGCAGCAGTGTCAGCACACAGACCCAGACCAGACACAGATTGGGTCCAGTACCAGACCCAGTACCAGACCCAATACCAGACCCAGTACCAGACCCAATGCCAGACCCAGTACCAGACCCAGTACCAGACATAGTACCAGACATAGTACCTGGCCCAGTACCAGACCCAGTACCAGACCCAGTACCAGGCCCAATGCCAGACCCAGTACCAGACCCAGTACAAGACCTAGTACCTGGCCCAGTACCAGGCCCAGTACCAGACCCAACTCCAAGATCAGTACCAGGCCCAGTACCAGACTCAGTACCAGATCCAGTACCAGGCCCAGTACCAGACCCAACTCCAAGATCAGTACCAGGCCCAGTACCAGACTCAGTACCAGACCCAGTACCAGTCTCAGTACCAGGCCCAGTACCAGACCCAGTACCAGGCCCAATGCCAGACCCAGTACCAGACCCAGTACCAGACCCAGTACCAGACCTAGTACCTGGCCCAGTACCAGGCCCAGTACCAGACCCAACTCCAAGATCAGTACCAAGTCCAGTACCAGACTCAGTACCAGACCCAGTACCAGTCTCAGTACCAGTACCAGACCCAGTACCAGGCCCAATGCCAGACCCAGTACCAGACCCAGTACCAGATCCAGTACCAGACCTAGTACCTAGCCCAGTACCAGGCCCAGTACCAGACCCAACTCCAAGATCAGTACCAGGTCCAGTACCAGTCTCAGTACCAGACCCAGTACCAGGCCCAGTACCAGACCCAGTACCAGGCCCAGTACCAGTCTCAGTTCCAGGCCCAGTACCAGACCCAGTACCAGGCCCAGTACCAGGTCCATAGTGAAGTGTATGAGGAGCTCAGTAGTGGTGGATGTGTCTTCAGATTTTTAAAGTAATATTTAAATACTTGTATGAAAATCTGACAGAACTGCAGCCTTTAGTCTCGACGTTAACGCTGTGTGAGACGAGACGAGACCTCGACATTAACGCTGTGTGAGACGAGATGAGACCTCGGTCTCTCATTTCCTCTCGGCCCTCTGATAGCGCCTCATCGCTGGCTCTCATGCCCTGATAGATGACTCACAACTGTGCACAAAATTATAGTCCAAGAAACGGAAGGAGGAAACAAAACCGTGATAAGAATTTATGCTCCCAGACACTGTCTGACATACATGCAGTGGAATTCTGTTCCTGCTCCCAGCGTGTGTGTGTGGGGAAGGGTCCAGAGTCACCACACGCTGCTCAGTAGGGATGCTGGCACTGGACTGACCGTGAGAAAGATCACTGCACTAGCGTTAGCAGAAGCGAGTTTGCCTGGTTAGAACAGCCTGCTGTGTTTCTGCTCAAGCACACATGCTTATAGATTTTGTGTCACACAGTTTGAGGCGTGTCTCAGTAGAGTAGTTGGTGATAGGACAAAGGTATGTGAAAGTCCTTCCCACTTGATGCTGATTGGTTATCCTCTGCCCGCAGAGCCCATGGGCCTGACGCCATGATCCTGGTTGATGGACAGCCGTTGCAGACCAATGGGGAGCTGGGCCTGTCCCAGATGCTGCACATCGCCACGCAGATCGCAGCAGGCATGGTGTACCTGGCATCTCAGCACTTTGTGCACAGAGACCTGGCCACACGCAACTGCCTGGTGGGCAACGGACTCCTCGTGAAGATCGGAGACTTCGGAATGTCGCGGGACATCTACAGCACTGACTACTACCGGGTACGTGGGAAATGTTGTTGTGTAGCAGTTCTTACTAACCCAGGACAAGCCAAGCTGCTCGGCTTTCCCGAGCATGGTGTGTGAAGCAAACAGAGGGCTGCAATTATTTTAACACAGAGCAGAACAGCAGGCATCAGATTTCAAATGGATCTTCCATTAAGTGGCTACGGGCAGAATTAGGTGACTGATTAACCATCAGACGCCTGTGAAATACACATTCATTCTGCATCTCGGGATTGTAAATTGTGATAGATTCGTAATTACCTTGCTAAACTTGGCTCATATTTCATCTGCTTTTGGCAGCAGCGAACATTGCCTGATAACTATTGGCTGGGTGTTGGTAGTATACAGATCTCTCTTGCGCTAAAGCCTGTTGATTCTATGTGGAGCTGCATGTCACAGTGTTAGAGGAATAGTTCATGGAAATCCCAGTTAATGTGTTTAACAAGTCATAGAAACCAGTTAATGGTGTTAACAGGTCATAGAAACCAGTTAATGAGGTTAACAGGTCATAGAAATCTGTTAATGAGGTTAACAGGTCATAGAAACCAGTTAATGAGGTTAAAGGGGTATAGAAACCAGTTAATGAGGTTAAGGGGGTATAGAAACCAGTTAATGAGGTTAAGGGGGTATAGAAACCAGCAGAGACAGGTTAGCAGGTTTGTTTGTATAACGCTGACTGCATCCAGCTAGTCTGGAGTGGAGTTGGTGTTGGAGTTAGCATAGCTGGGTAAGGCCATCACTGCAGCTCAGGGACACTAACCTCCACCAGCCAGGGTTCAGTCTCGCTGGGACACCAGTCAGGGTTCAGTCCCACTGGACTTCACACTGCAGGCCCTGGTCTCTGACACACAGCATACAGTCTGAAATATTACATGGTGTTGATACATCTGTCTAAAACATCCCACACGTTACACCGCCTTTCCAATTTAAACATCAGATTCTTAACCTCATGTTATTGTTATGGATCTGCATGTTTCCATAGGAGGATCTTACAATAGACTCACAATAATATTACTTTTTTTTTAAATATTGAAAAAATATGTGTGTGTGTGTGTGTGTGTGTGTATATATATATAAAATCACAGACTATCTTTATCAAATCAAGGCACATAGCTGGAGGTTTCTGGAACAGGCGCGCTGCGCAGGGACCTAGGTGTGATTGTAATTGAGTGTCGTCGGCACTATTGGAAACAAACTCAGGTCTGTTGTAATGCTCAGTCCTTCAGGAGGCTTCCAACACACGTGTGTAATTCTGAACCTCGCAGTTCAAGCGTGGCTCCTCGCACTGTAGCTACGATGCTAAACGAAGCTTGTGCACCTGTCGCAACAATTTCATGACTTGAATGGAGAGAGTGAAACACAGGCAGGAGTTCAATTAACCTGCATTACGCAGAACAACCTGATTCTGTCAGTGGTGCCGTCACTCCTCGTATCTGTCAGCCACGTGGGAACAGTTCAGGGAACTCACAACAAGAGAAGAGAAGTTTGGAGTTTCAAGGCTGCTCTGTGCCTTCCGCAGCTGTGTGGGAGTTGTCCTCATTGAGGACTGTGTTTCATATAGTCCATCTGATCACGTGGACCTTTGTGGAGATGTGGAACAGCTGACTGTCCGCATCAGAGCAGATGAAACACGTCTCTGAACAACTGCACAATGAGATGTAGCGGAGTTTCCTGAGGGCATAGGGCATCATGTCCCAGACCGTTCATACACAAGCCTGTTAAAACAGTGGGTGGTGTTTCATGGGCAGGCAGGATTTCTGTTCCTGGAAGATGACATTTTCAGAAAAATATATGACACGTGGATAAGGAAAAAGATGTGACAGAATTCAATTCAAACACTTTTTCTGTGTTTTATTTATGATGTGTCTGTCACCACTTCATGCAGCAGATAGTCCAGAACTTATTACGGAGTTTCTCCAGTGTTCTCAAGTTCTACCAGAAAATGCTATCAGCATGGTTTGACATGTTTTGGCCTTGGTGTTCACACATTTGGGGAGATTAGCATTTAGTGAGTACTTCCTTCTCTAATGTTAGGGGACCATGATCACACACACTGCCACTGAAAGTTGGACCCATCTTTGGGAATACAATATAATTCTTCCATGAGTCATTATAACAGGTGCTGTAGTGGTGGTGTTGCCAGTGCTGGCTGACTCCAGATCAGTTCCCAGTGTGCCAACCTGCCCATCCCTACCTCTAGGTTCCAGCTGGCTGTCGATTGGCTGAGGGAGCAGCGGGGGAGAGGCCGTTTTCGTAGCCGGCTGGGATGTATCCATAGTGATTATGAAGCAGGCTGCCTGCCAAAATCCCTGTAACAGACACCCGTGACACACTGATGCATTTCCTGCTGTAGAAGAGCCCGGTTAAGCTGACCACCTGTGGGGGCGGAGCCAGTCAGACGCGCGGTGGTCTCTCTGCAGCTCGAGTCTCACGAAAGCGAGAATGCATTACACACACACACACACACACACACACACACGCCTACATACACACACGCACACAAACCTACACACACGCACATACACACACACACACCCACACACACCTACACACACACGCAGACACACACACACATACCTACACACACTCACACATGCACTCACACACGCACACACACACACACGCAAACACCTACACACACACCTACACACGCACACAAACCTACACACACGCACACATACACACACACACACGCACACAAACCTACACACACACACCTACACACACACACACACACACGCACACAAACCTACACACACGCACACATATACACACACACACACACACACACCTACACACACACACACGCACACAAACCTACACACACACACACATACACACACACACACACACACACGCACACAAACCTACACACACACGCACACAAACCGACACACACACACACACACATACACACACACACACACACACGCACACAAACCGACACACACACACACACATACACACACACACACACACACACACACACACATACACACACACACACACACGCACACAAACCGACACACACACACACATACACACACACACACACACACACGCACACAAACCTACACACACACACACATACACACCTACACACACACACACGCACACAAACCTACACACACACACACATACACACACACACACACACACACGCACACAAACCTACACACACACGCACACAAACCGACACACACACACACACACATACACACACACACACACACACACGCACACAAACCGACACACACACACACATACACACACACACACACACACACACGCACACAAACCTACACACACACGCGCACATGTACACACACACACACCTACACACACACACACACACACACACACGTTCGGACACCTCCAGTTTCTGCTTCACCTGTCAGTGTGGCTTGTGTCTGAGCCCCAGGACATGGAAACGTTTAGTCAAGATTTTCAGCTGACATGGCAGATGCAGCCAGGCTCTGTATCCTGTCCAATGTTGCTTTAAAAACCGTGAAACCTGAATGGCTTCACATGTCCTCATCCACCAGGTATCAGCACACCTGGAATTTGCCGTTAGCCACAGTACTGTGGGTTTGTCATGTAAGGTCAGAATTACTGCTGTAGCATGTCGTAAATCAACCGTGACTGACCAAAGAGCTTTACCTCAACTAACAAAGACACGTAGCATTAGCGCTAAAGTGTTGAGTGAGTACATACACAGAGGTGGCAAAGCTAGGGTTGTGCGTGAGACATAGACGTCCCTGGCGCGGCTAAGCACTCACAACAGCCTTCCGCTTCCTTAAAGGTGCTTGGCATGGGAATTCACATTCTGAGAGCATCCCAGCAGGTAAACTTTTCCATTACCTTCCTTGTATTCTCTAACTTGTGCTTATTTGGTAGACATCTTTAAAATTTTAAAACACAGAATTTAAAGAAAGATTTCTACAAAAAACCAAAAAACTCCCATATACTTAAATAACTACAGCCATGTCTTATCAAAGTCTATGTTAGCATTGAATGGGAAGTTTTCAAACTAAATGACATGCGTAGTCTTTACATGTGTCAACACGTGTAAGTTAACGTGTGTCATAACATGTGCATCTTAACATGTGTAACGTAACATGTATCTTAATATATGTGCCTCAACATACATCCTTTAACATATGTATCTTTGCTTTTCTCTTCACATGAGATATGACATTCAGTGTTACGCTTGCTGTTTGCACACTCAATGTTACACATTCTGCTTCTCCTTGAAGCCTCAGACCCAGATGATTAGATCGACCAGTGACCACACCAGTGACCACACCAGTGACCACACCAGTGACCACAGTTTGTGTCCACGAGTTCCTGTTCTCTGCCATAATGAGAAAATCTATTACTAACAGAAGGGTTGGGGGGGGGGGGAGTCACCAAATTAGACATGCTAATTACTGCAGTGTGACTCACATCCGATATTCCCACCCTGTCAGATATTCCCACCTTGTCCGGTATTCCCACCCTGTCGGATATTCCCATCTTGTCCGGTATTCCCACCCTGAGTGCTGATTGTTCTGGCTTTCTATACAATGGTCTTGCAGACTGGACGGACAAACATCTTTCTTGCTTTCACACTTGCTGCCAGTCATAATTGCATTCCACCGGAGTTCTGCTGTTCCAAGCGGAGTTCCACTGTCAGAATCCCGCATGTTCTCAGTGTTCAGTTGCATATGGAAAGAGGCCAGAAGCAGAAATACAACCAGTTTATTTTGTCTCCCAACACACACACACACACAGGAACCAGGCTAGCCCCGTGCTCGCTCTGCTCCCAACACACACACACACACACACACACACACACACACACAGGAACCAGGCTAGCCCCGTGCTCGCTCTGCTCCCAACACACACACACACACACACACACAGGAACCAGGCTAGCCCCGTGCTCGCTCTGCTCCCAACACACACACACACAGGAACCAGGCTAGCCCCGTGCTCGCTCTGCTCCCAACACACACACACACACACACACACACACACACACACACACACACACACACACACACACACACACACACACACACAGGAACCAGGCTAGCCCCGTGCTCGCTCTGCTCTGGAGACACATGACTTGTAAAGGCAGAGAATCATCTCCTCCTTTCCTCTAGTTCCTTTCCCATTCTCTCTTGCTCTTTTCTGCTCTTTCTTTCCTTCTCCCTCTCTCTCCCCCTCCCCCTCTCTCTTTCTGCTGAGACACACTTATTCTCTGTGAGACTCACACGTATGTGCTGCGGTCCTGGATTGTTCTCTCCACTCTTTGAGTGCTAGTTCAGAATTGTGCTGCTGGACTGGACAGCTATGAGGGGAGGGAGGGAGAGAGAGAGAGAGCGAGAGAGAGAGAGAGAGACAGAGGTAGAGAGAGAGAGGGAGAGAGAGAGAGAGAGAGGGACTGATGAGAGTCTGGAGGTTTATTGTGTGGGGACTACAGGGAAGCCTGATTACAGGGAAGTCTGATTACAGGGAAGTCTGATTACCTCTCACTGGCCCCAGAAGTTCCTTACGCTCAGTACAGCCATTACTACATTCACACCGTTAATTAGAGCACCTCAGGCTCCCTCTCCATCTCCTTTTGTCTCCATATATCTCATTGTGTCTCTCTATTTTTCAAACTGGCATCTGAGATCAAGAAAAAAGAAAGAAGCACATTGTTTTTGCAGATCCTGAGTTTCATGTCTGTCTGAAATGGCCCCATTCACTCACTCTTTCATTTTAGTTTTTGTGTAGCGGAGTTCCTTCCTGTCTGATCGACAGTAATGAGTCACTCATACTCAGCCTGTCAGTTCACCATCTAAAGTGCGACCTTTGTTCTGCTCAGATGAAGCGTAGCTTGGTGTTGCCGAGCCAATGGATATTTTACCATAATCGAATGAATAGATTATAGATAAGATAATAGATTAAGGTAAATGTCTTTATAAAAACATTTGTAAAGTGGCCTATTCATATGAATAGCTGAGTTTTGGAAAGCTCAGCTTTGCTGAGAGTGCTGAGAAATTGTGTTAAATGAAAGTTACATCAGAATTGTATGTATAACACAGTTTAAACAAATATATGTATAACGCAGGTTAAACACATGTACGTATAACACAGGTTAAACACGTGTATGTATAACACAGGTTAAACACGTGTATGTATAACACAGGTTAAACACGTGTATGTATAACACAGGTTAAACACGTGTATGTATAACACAGGTTAAACACGTGTATGTATAACACAGGTTAAACACGTGTATGTATAACACAGGTTAAACACGTGTATGTATAACAGTTTAAACACATACATGTATAACAGGTTAAACACGTATATGTATAACACAGTTTAAACACATATATGTATGACACAGGTTAAACACGTGTACGTATAACACAAGTTAAACACGTGTATGTATAACACAGTTTAAACACATACATGTGTGACACAGGTTAAATACGTGCATGTATAACACAGGTTAAACACGTGTATGTATAACACAGGTTAAACACATACATGTATGACACAGGTTAAACACGTGTATGTATAACACAGGTTAAACACGTGTATGTATAACACAGGTTAAACACATACATGTATAACACAGGTTAAACATGTGTATGTATAACACAGGTTAAACACATACATGTGTGACACAGATTAAATACTTGTATATATAACACAGGTTAAACACGTGTATGTATAACACAGGTTAAACACGTGTATGTATGACACAGGTTAAACACGTGTATGTATAACACAGGTTAAACACGTGTATGTATGACACAGGTTAAACACGTGTATGTATAACACAGGTTAAACACGTGTATGTATAACACAGGTTAAACGCATACATGTATAACACAGGTTAAACACGTGTATGTATAACACAGGTTAAACACGTGTATGTATAACAGGTTAAACACATACATGTATGACACAGGTTAAATACGTGTATGTATGACACAGGTTAAACGCATACATGTATAACACAGGTTAAACACGTGTATGTATAACACAGGTTAAACACGTGTATGTATAACACAGGTTAAACACATACATGTATGACACAGGTTAAACACATGTATGTATAACACAGGTTAAACACGTGTATGTATGACACAGGTTAAACACGTGTATGTATGACACAGGTTAAACACGTGTATGTATAACACAGGTTAAACACGTGTATGTATGACACAGGTTAAATACGTGTATGTATAACACAGGTTAAATACGTGTATGTATAACACAGGTTAAATACGTGTATGTATAACACAGGTTAAACACGTGTATGTATAACACAGGTTAAACACGTGTATGTATGACACAGGTTAAACACGTGTATGTATAACACAGGTTAAACACGTGTATGTATAACACAGGTTAAACACGTGTATGTATAACACAGGTTAAATACGTGTATGTATGACACAGGTTAAACACGTGTATGTATAACACAGGTTAAACACGTGTATGTATGACACAGGTTAAACACGTGTATGTATGACACAGGTTAAATACGTGTATGTATGACACAGGTTAAACACGTGTATGTATAACACAGGTTAAACACGTGTATGTATAACACAGGTTAAATACGTGTATGTATGACACAGGTTAAATACGTGTATGTATAACACAGGTTAAACACATGTATGTATAACACAGGTTAAACACGTGTATGTATAACACAGGTTAAACACGTGTATGTATAACACAGGTTAAACACGTGTATGTATGACACAGGTTAAACACGTGTATGTATAACACAGGTTAAACACGTGTATGTATGACACAGGTTAAATACGTGTATGTATAACACAGGTTAAATACGTGTATGTATGACACAGGTTAAATACGTGTATGTATAACACAGGTTAAACACATGTATGTATAACACAGGTTAAACACGTGTATGTATAACACAGGTTAAACACGTGTATGTATGACACAGGTTAAACACGTGTATGTATAACACAGGTTAAACACGTGTATGTATAACACAGGTTAAACACGTGTATGTATAACACAGGTTAAACACGTGTATGTATAACACAGGTTAAACACGTGTATGTATAACACAGGTTAAACACGTGTATGTATAACACAGGTTAAACACGTGTATGTATAACACAGGTTAAACACGTGTATGTATAACACAGGTTAAACACGTGTATGTATAACACAGGTTAAATACGTGTATGTATGACACAGGTTAAATACGTGTATGTATAACACAGGTTAAACACGTGTATGTATGACACAGGTTAAACACGTGTATGTATGACACAGGTTAAACACGTGTATGTATAACACAGGTTAAACACGTGTATGTATAACACAGGTTAAACACGTGTATGTATAACACAGGTTAAATACGTGTATGTATGACACAGGTTAAATACGTGTATGTATAACACAGGTTAAACACGTGTATGTATAACACAGGTTAAACACATGTATGTATAACACAGGTTAAACACGTGTATGTATAACACAGGTTAAACACGTGTATGTATGACACAGGTTAAACACGTGTATGTATAACACAGGTTAAACACGTGTATGTATAACACAGGTTAAACACGTGTATGTATAACACAGGTTAAACACGTGTATGTATAACACAGGTTAAACACGTGTATGTATAACACAGGTTAAACACGTGTATGTATGACACAGGTTAAACACGTGTATGTATGACACAGGTTAAACACGTGTATGTATAACACAGGTTAAACACGTGTATGTATAACACAGGTTAAACACGTGTATGTATAACACAGGTTAAACACGTGTATGTATAACACAGGTTAAACACGTGTATGTATAACACAGGTTAAACACGTGTATGTATAACAGTTTAAACACGTGTATGTATAACACAGGTTAAACACGTGTATAAACACGTTAAACTCCGTTGAGCTGTGTGCCATCGTGAGTGTGAGTCGATAGTTTGCATGCGAAGCTCTCTGAAGGCCATGTCCCTGTCAGCCGTGCAGGCGATCATGAGCCTAATTAACACAGCCCACTGCCTCCCACAGGAAGCTGTGCAGTGCAGGAGTGCAGGCCAGCCAAGATGAATGCTGTGCTGGGTAATCGATTCATATCTGGCTGGGGGACGGCCTGGAGGGCCACTTCATTTATATCTCTCAGTGGTTTGAAGCTATCAAACTTCTTTAATGGATAAGTTTTTCCCACTCTGTCTCTCTCTCTCTCTCTCCTTTCTCTCATTTCTCTTTCGCTCAGGGCTTTTTCTCATCCCCTCTTTTACAGAGCTGAACAAATCACTCTTTTCTTATTGATTTCTTTCAGTACTCAAAGAGCCAGTAATGTGTCAACCTGCCACTTTAATTAAAACAAATCAGAACCAAAATAATGCAATATGCACATAACTGATCAAATATTAAACCCCCTTTACCTTTAAAAGAAACCTTGAGTCTAAACATGAGTCTGGTACTTGGCTAACATTCTCTGCCTCAGTGTAAATTATGATGTTTCATGTACCTCTGCATGCTATTGACCTGTGATGTCACGTGCCATCTGATAGGTCGGCGGTCATACCATGCTGCCCATTCGTTGGATGCCTCCAGAAAGCATCATGTACAGGAAGTTCACCACGGAGAGCGATGTCTGGAGCTTTGGGGTTATCCTCTGGGAAATCTTCACCTATGGGAAGCAGCCATGGTTCCAGCTGGCTAATAATGAGGTAACTGCATAATAACAGCATCATAGTTACATCATCACTGCATCACCATTTCACCATCAGATCATCATCAGTTAATTGGCACAGCATCAATACAGCACCAACACTACTTTGCCACTGCATTATCACTGTAACAACACTGCATCAACACATCATCACTGCATTATCAATGCATCAACACATCATCATTACCTCATTACAGTGTCACCACTATACAGTCGCTGCATCGTCACTGCATCTTCACTGCATTATCACAGTATCACCACATCATCACTGTCACGGCATCATCACTGCATTATCACTGAATCATTACAGAATTATCACTGCATGAGCACTGCATTGTCACTGCATTATGCTGTTTGTGTTTGTGGTGGCCCTACTCAAACACATCCTCCTCATCTCCTGCTCAGGCTCCATAACTACATGGTGAGTGACATAATGCAACATCACAGACTATTACACAACTTTATCTGACATAACGTGATGACATCACATGACCTACAGAACTGCTGTGTTCTTGAGTTAGTGCGCTCCATCTTCAGTTGCAGTGTAGCGCTGTGGTCTGGTTTAGCGTAGCCTGTGGCTGGCATGCTTAAGTAGGAAATCAATGAAACTTTACGCCAGGAGAACAAGAGGACCGTTAAGTGGGCACAAGCGGAAAGCTCTGGCCCTGCTGGTGCTCCCCGTAGAACGGAGGCTCAGTGGCTCAGTGGTGAAGCTACTGGACTGCTAATCCAAAGGTTGCCAGTTCATTTCACACCACCAGCAGGTTGCCACTGTTGGGCCCCTGAAAAAGACCCTTAACCCTCAATTACTCAAGTTGTGTTCAGATCTAATTGTAAAATACTTTGGATAAAAGCATCAGCTAAACACTGTAAAGGCTTGTTATTGTGAGCCAGGACGAGCCCACAGGTCTCCGTGTCCAGCATCGTGAACAGGAGGGCACAGCAGAACAGACTATTGCTTAGAACATTTTCTGGATCAGTTGCTGCCTGCAGTTAACCCTAAATTTACTTCTAATCCTAAATTGACCCTAATCCTAAACCTAACCTTAATCCTAACACCAACCCTAACCCTAACACCAACCCTAACCCTGACCCTAACACTAATCCTAGCCCTAAAACCAATTCTAACCCTACCTTAATCCTGTGCACCTGTCTGAGTTTGCAGTGATGGTCTACCCACAGTTAGGGCAAACTGTTAGGGGGATGTGATGTCAAATGAGATTTACACTTCACTACGTTATAGATTGAGGCTTAATGAGAACAAACAGTGCTTCTTTTCACCTGGACCTCACAGGATTGTGTTAGCACAGCACCAGCTCCATGACGCGGAGAGGAATGAGACATTCACATGAGCAGCCGGCACAGACACACACTGGACCGTTGGCCTCTCGGTGTGTGCTTTAGTACCCTCAGACAGGCTGGGTGTGTTTCCGGGTGTGTTTCTCCTGACACACCGTGGTGAAGAAAGACAGTCGTCCATGTCAGTGCTAACTGCACTAGCCAACACTGTGCTGCTTATATGCTATAATGTGCTGGTAGTATCTTTAATGGTGTGGTCATCTTATATGCTATAATATACGGGTTGAACCTTTAATGGTGTGGTCTGGTTATATGCTATAATAGGCTGGTTGTTCCTTTAATGATGTGGTCTGCTTATATGCTATAATATGCTGGTTGTACTTTAATGGTGTGATCTGCTTATATGCTATGATATGCTGGTTGTACCTTTAATGGTGTGGTCTGTGAGAACATATGTCATATCTGAGTTCCTCTGCATGACTGTTTGGCTCCTCCCTGTTTCATTGCCTTCCCTGCACTTATCTTCTCAATTTTTCTCTCCCTCTCCTCTCATCTTTCTCTCCTTTATATCTCTCCACTCCAAACTCTCCCTCCCTCTCTCCCTCCATCTCTCTCTCCCTCCCTCTCTCCCTCTCTCTCTATCCTTCCCTCTCTCTCTCTCCCTCCTTCCCTCTCTCTCCTCTCTCTCTATCCCTCTCTCTCACTCCCTCCCCCCCCCTCTCTCTCTCTCTCTCTCTCTCTCTCTCTCTCGCTCTCGCTCTCTCTCCCCCCCCTCCCCCAAGGTAATCGAGTGTATTACCCAAGGTCGGGTTCTTGAGCGGCCTCGTCTCTGTCCAAAGGAAGTGTATGACGTAATGCTGGGTTGCTGGCAGAGAGAACCACAGCAGAGGCTGAACATTAAAGACATCCAGAAAGTCCTCTATGCTTTGGGAAAAGCTGCACCTGTTTACCTGGACATCCTGGGCTGAGGGGGCAGGGCCTGCTCACACCTGCCCACCAGGACCTCAGAGAGCCGCGTCGGACACTGTAGAGTGGGGTGAACTGAAGTGCCTGCTATGATTTTCCAAATCCTGGATAAGAGCCTCTTTGAAAAGCACTTTTACATTTTGTTTACCTGCAGAGAAAATTGTCCAGTTCTGTATGAAGAGGAGACGTCTTTTTTTGTTATTGTTGTTGATTTTTTTTTCATAACATACATAAAATCAGAAAGAAGAAAAAAAAGAAACTAAAAAAATGGACAAAAACTGGGTGAAAAATGGGATCTTTCACTTTTTTGTTTCCTGACAGCTTGACAGAAGACTGAATCTCTCATGCTTGACTACTTTTTGTTCATTTTATAAATATATATTATATATATTTTGTTCTTTTCTTTTTTTTCTTTTTTGAAGTGTGGATGTCCACGATGGTTTCTTGCTAAGGGTGCGTCAGCTTTTGGAGATGACTGCTCATTGTTGCCGGGTCAGACAGCAGAAAAGGCCTTACTGCATTCTGATTGGCTGATCCTTCTCTTGACTGTAGAGGAGGTGTCCAATAGGGCTTTTAATTCCTACCGGGAGGAGCTTATTGGCCAAGGAACTCGACAGAATGAACCACTAATCAGCATAAAGGAGATCATTTAAAAGTAAAATGAATGTATATAATGTAAATTTCTGTGTCACGAACTTTAGTATGGTAACTTATTTCATTTTTCTATTTAGATGATTTTAGTTCCTTGGTGTGTTGTTACAGTGAGTAAATTCTGTAAATGTTTTGATAATATTTGAATGTTTTTAATTTTTTTTACATGGTCATAGAATGTGTCATTTTATTGATTTAAATGATTTTCATCTCATGCGTTCCTTTATTAGATTTTTTGTTTATTTGTGATTATCAGTAACTTTGAGAGGATTTCATGATAAGGCAGAGAACAGCTAGTTTGAGTGTCATAGAAGAATACTCACACCATGATGAGGAAAGATCATTACCTCACTTCCTGTGTGTCTCTTCCTGTGTGTCTCTACAAACTGGTCTCTGAATCAGCAGGAAGTCAAAGTATTCAAGGAGTTATCCCGGTCAGGACCGTCCCCCTGCTCACTGTGCTTTCATCCCTGCTATCAGTCCTTGGGTTTCATTCTTGACCATAACAACACAAATCTGTCAAAACTTTGTCAGTTCCAAACTTGGCATGTGCAGCTCTGCACACACATCAGGAGTTTATTTTTCTTGGTGGTGTTTTTTAGTATGTTACGGTGTGATAAGTATGTTAAAGCATGATGTATGTTTTGGGGGAGTTTTTTTCTCAGGCCTTGTGGTGCTAGAAAAGGCTCTGCCCCCTGCGGTCATGAACTGGGTTAAGAAGAACAGAAGATGTTTACCTGTACAGAGTTCAAACAGGTAATGCATATTACTGAGTCAAAGCATGAGCACATCTGTGGACTCACTCATCCCTGCTTTAGTGAGAGGAAACAGGGGTTTAGTCGATGTAAACACATCCCAAAATAATAACCTTCCCCA